>NW_028263371.1:4947500-5152500 GCF_051168715.1 Poecilia mexicana | reverse complement strand
ACATCCTGGTGCTTGTGTGTCTCTCTGTGGCCCTTTCCTGCGCTCTCACCTCCAGTGAGTCGAGGCAGATGGTCGCCTTTCCTGAGTCTGCTCCGTGCTTTTGTGTTCGTCTGTGTCTCTTTCCTGTCCTCGCCGCCGCAGCTGGTTGATGAAGACGGGGTCCTTCCCGAGTCGGGTTCTCCTGGAGGTTTCTTCCTGTTAGAAGGGAGTTCTAGTTTTTTTTTTTTTTGTACTATCGCATGTCAGCTCAAGCACATGAGTGATGGTTGACCAAACTGATGCTGCTAATTTCCTTGCACATCTTAAAAGCGCTCACACCGACCTTGGGTCTGTTGAATTACACAGAGTATGATGGGTTAAATAGGGCAAGAGAATGAATAGAGGTGTGTTGGATTTATTTGGTTAAATACACAGCAGACGGGGGAAAAAAAACAGATAATGAGCAGAAGAACAGGAACAGAAATGCATGAAAAGCAATGAGTCAACATGTGCTGTTTTTTTCTGGATAGCTTAATTGACAATAAAGATTATTATCGTCATTGTGCTTTGATATTCTGGTGGGAAATCTCTTTACTTCCTCATTTGGGTCTTTTTTTGTGCCCAGTTTGAAGCGTTACTGAAAACCGTACACTTCAGTGCGCAGCGCTGCTGCCTAGTTGAGCTAAAACAGAACGAACGGGGCCATGATGTGCGTGTCCCCAAGGTCCAGGCGGCTAGCGTCATGCTGTTGACTCTGGTTCTGATGTTTTCTCGACTCTCTTTGTTGTGGTGTTGTGGTGTTGGATGTCCTGCCATTTAAGAGTTACGTGCTGGAACACCGAGCTCCTTAGCTCAGTTCATGAACTTTTTGCATCTAAACAGGTTAAAAATACTGAAATGCTCACGATGGAAGTTTTCAATAAATATGCGTAAATATTTTTATGTCCTCATGTGGCTAAGAGGTCCAGTCTGTGTTGTCATTAGGTGAAGTCAGAGATTCCAATGGTTGCATGTTGACTACCTTTTGTGGCAGTAGAAAATAAACTGTTTTATTCCTTTGGTAAGCACAAAAATTGGCTGCCTGTGTGGTCGTCCATTTACCTCTGAAGTCAGAGCTTTAATGTGGGAATGTCAATAAACTCAACTGTATATTAGTACTAAGTTCAGAAGCCGGTGGGATTTGCTCTGAGCAACGACCAGGCTAACCACCATTAGCAAGACAAGCTAATAGTTAGCTTGGTGTACTTTCAAACGCCACAGCGACGTGTTTGATCAAATGAATTTTGCAGTTTGGAATATTTTAGTGAGAAACAACATTTAGAAGTGCAAAGAAACAGTTTTTCGCCCACGTCCCTCTTTTCGTTTGATAGAGGCGGCCATATTTCATTTTGAAGGTTCTGGTCGTCAAGAATTCAATTTTCCCACTCAGAACACCAACATCTAGAGATGTGGGTGTCCTTTTGTTATTTGTCCAAAGAAAATCTCAGAAGCTTTTAACTTCTGAGTAAAAACTAAATGGTAAAACTGCGTCCTTAAACCAATCAGACGATGCCAGTACACAATGCTTTTGCTGCCGTTTTTATGGCATAACTTGACAACCTGAAATACCCAAAGTCCTGTTGCAACAATGTTTCTAAATGTCTCTCAGGACGGTTGTAGTTAGAAAGTGTGACGTTAACTGGGGTGACGTGCTAGAAAAAGAATAATTTGACTAGTTTCAACACACCCGATAACATGTCCATGTTTCTTTAGTGCTAACTTGTCTTTTGCAACAAATAGTTTTCCATTAACATGTAATGTGTAGGTGTGCTAAATTTGACCTTTTTTCAAGTTCAGCTTGTTTCATTATCAAAATATATGATGATTTGGAGTTCCTGCTGATCGTTGTTTGAGTTTAGTTTGAATTTCGAGAACCTCTTCTCCCTTAATTTGACTCGGTTTGTGTTTTATAACTTCTCTGCTGGATGATTTGAATGTTTTAAGTTGCTGTACCTTCTTTAAAAATGTGCAGAAGGTCAGTAAAACAGTTTTTAAGAGGAAAATAGGCCCCTTCTCGTAAGGCTACTCCCCCACTCCTCTGGCCCTGACAACCTCCGCCACTCCCTCGCTAAGGGGTGAAGACGCCAGTGTCAGTGCGAGACAATCTACAGGCTCTACTGGTGACTATTGCATACTCGGTCTGCAGAGTTGCATCATTTAGCTCTGCCGAGATGCAAGAGAGCCAGAGGGAGAGAGGGCGGGAGGGAAGAACTGAGACAAATAATGGGAAAAGTGTGAGGAGAGGAAAGGGTGGGAGTCCATGTCCTGTGTTTTCTGTTTGAGGTTTTCACCTCCTCCTCTCTCGCTTGTTTTCCTGTGGCAGCCATGTTTTACATCACGAGGGAAGGTCAGCATCCTGGACGTTGGCACTGACATCATGCTGAGAAACGGACCTGACATAATAGAAGACAGTCCGTTTACGCCGTAGTTCTAGCCAACACCGGGACTTGGACGAGCCAAAACGTTAGTGGTTCTTGCACATTGCTGTTTGCCTTATCAAGACCTTGAGAGTGAAACACAGTGGAGAGAGATTTAAACTGTCAACATGTATATCTGGGAATTACATCTAGCCCAACTTAACAATATTTCAGCTCCAGGTTTGAAGCCTGTTGGGGTTTGTTGATTTATAAGCTGTTAGCATTGTGCAAACAAATCTGTATTTTCTCTTTCATCTACGGCTAATTTTTATATGCATTGGCAGGTAGCCATGTTGGATTTTCAGTTGATGGTGCTGGTGATAAAACCACAGACTGGAATTTCAGATTCTACCAACCTTTCTGGAAATTTCCGCTATAGGTAGAATATAATTTTTATTGTGAGATGAGAGTCACTTCTTCTAAGGTTTCAGACTAAAATGTGGATCAGAAGATGCAGGTACTGCTCTGATCTGTTGCAAAACTCTTGATTTACTAATCTGCTTTGGTTCCAACCCTCACCTATGAATATGAAATATGGATCATAACTGAAAGAATGAATGACAAGCAGCTAAAACGATCTTCCTCTGAATGGTGGCCATATTCAGTCATAGAGATGAGGGGTGAGAAGCTCTCTGGGAGCTTCAAATAGAGCTACTGCTTCCCTAGATTGAAGGGAACCAATCAGGTGGTCCGGACACCTGCTTCTCAAAAGGAGGTTTTCCAAGCTGGCCCCTCAATTATAATACCTTGGGGAATACCCTTTCCCTAGACTGGAAATGGTTTGTGAAAAATCTTGGAGAAATGGAAAACAATCGATGCTTTGGTGGATAATTCAACTTGGAACCTTCCACCAATTAAAGACTGACGATCAGAGGCAATAGTTCTTAACAAGACAATGGTAGACTGCCTCCTCCAAGTCACTGTTGAATGTTTGAGTCAAATGGAGACGTTCAGGTATCTTATTGTCTTGTTACCGAGTATTGGTAGAAAGACAACTGAAGGATCAGGGCTTCAAATGCAGCACTGAGAGACACAGGTGAGTTTTTACCAGCCCATGTTGTGAGATATGGATTATGGCGGATTGATCTTGGATACAAGCGGCTGAACTGAGCTTCCTCTGTGCGATGTCCAGGGATGAGATCAGAGAAAAACTTGACTTCAAAGAGAGTCAGCTAAGGTAGTTTGGGTATTTGATCGGAATGCGTCCTGGACGTCGACCACCGGAGGTTTTCCATATGAAATCAACTAAGAAGATCAACTCATGGTTGGGGCCCGGAACTTTCTCGAGAGACTATATGAGGTTTCTGAACAGGAACATTTGTTCTCTGTTCAGAAACAGCATGAACAGGGGTTCATGCTGTTTCACTCCCATCAGTGATTGGAAAGTGTCAAATAGGGAGGCAAAGGTTGGATGGACAGATGGGCGGATGGATGATGGATGGATGGATGGAATCTTAACACAGCAAACTGAAAAAATCCAAGTCATGTAGCCAATCAGTTTTAAAACGACTGGACTGCCTGGACTTGACATGATGGTACTTGCTCCATAAAAAAACAAAAACTCTCTGGTGTCACTCATTCAGAAATTGGGTTGAAATATCTCACGCAAGAAATAACACACCACTTTTCTAGTCTGTCTGCTCGCTTCCAAAAGTCATGCCTTGCTCGAATTATGTTTTCACTCTATTTCTCCTCATTCTGTGGTTTGAGCAGACTGCCCCCCCTTCATGACTTCCATCGTGATTCTACCCATTACCACTCATTTGGTTTTTTTGTCTTTGCCCAGCACTCTTCAAGCAGGTATCCAATTTCAAAGTCTCGTGCGGACACTTCGGACCTTTATAAATGCCCTCTTTCTTCTTGCCTCTTTATGCCTTCAGATCACAGAAACACAGCCCCCACGCCTCCCTCCGTGATCCTTGCAGTTGCAGGGACATTCTGAAATTCCTTAAAAGGACTTGTACTGGAAAGATCAAAGAACATCACTTCTAAAATTCGAACATTGAACTTTTTTTTTTTTTTTTACGACTTGACGAGCTGTCGTTGATCCCAATCTCCCTCAATCCTTCTGTGCTTGGCAGATCAAGCAATCTTGACTGTTTTCGTCCCGCACTTTTATAGAGTTCTAACGGAATATATTAAGTTTCATAACACTTATAAAACATTACATGTGGCGCTATGTACATAAAGCAAAAGGAAAAGCTGCAAACACACACACGATCCAAGAAACTGGAAAGGAATGAAAGAAGGGAGTTAAAAATGCACTGGAGAATAAAGTATGTGAGAGAGGCGAGGGGAGGGCAGGAGGAGGAAGAGAGATGAGGGAGGAGCGGGGAACAGGAGAGGTATGCTCTGCTGGTGAATTGGGAGAGGAAAACCACAGGAAGGAGTTAGAGGGAGGGAAGACAAGAGAGGAGGGAGTAGAAAAAAATTACAGGGAGGGAGAGGCCAGACCAGGGCGACCGTAGAAGCAAATGTTTCCTGTGAGAGGTGGAAAGCCTGATGAGTGTGTGCGTCGTACCTGAGCTCGAGTCGGACTCCATTAAGTGTGACATGTCATGGATGTTTTAACTGTGTAGGAGTTCATGAGAAAAAAAGCTCATGTGCTTTGCGGCGTCTCAAAGCCAACCCTTGCGCAAGTTCCTGGAGACCTGCGCACCTAAACGTTTGCAGCCCTTAGAGTTTGAGAGTGCATATTTGCAGGACCAAATGCAGTATTCTTAAATGCAAGTCTTCTTATAGTCACAGTCTGTGCTCTGCTAGTTGTGAGACATGTTGCAGGGCTTTGAGGGGGAAAGCTGCTGGAGGTTGGAGGTTTGGGCATTGCTGAGAGTCTTTCCGGCATAGCGTGACTCTGGTGGGCGTGCGTGTCTGGACGCATGTGGCGAAGGACCGACGGCGTATGTGCGTGCCTCAACGGTGCGTCCCAAGCAGCAGTCCGTATGCGAGTGTGTGCATGAGAAAAGTCAGTGAGGTTGCAGCGGAACGAGAAACCAGTGTGGTGAAGAAGTTGGCAAAGAGAGCAGCCGGGACCCTAAACACTGACTTCATTGTGGTTTAGCCTCTGCCTTATATTCTGCCGGGGGATTGTGTCAGTGATTGCGGAAGAATTTGTGGCGACAGCGAGTTTCTGGGAGCCCGAGGGAGGAGGCGCGCATGTGGCTGGAAGGTTGCTGGTTCAAATCCAGCCAGTAAAAAAAAAAAAAAAAAATGTAAATCAAGAAACGTTGTCGCTGCCAGCTGTCATTAGCGAGCCGTGCAGCGGGACACCCAGTTGAGGTTTAGCAGCTGTGTAGCACAAAAAAAACAACCTACGTTCAAACCCGTGTCTGGTGCCATTTAAGAGGCTGAAAAAGTTGTGTCCAGAAAAAACAGATGCCTGCTGAAAGTTTTCCACTTGGGGTGCAGGGTTTCAAGTAAAAAAAAAAAGTTTCCAAGACAAATTTGCTGGCAAATTTTGAAGAGAAAGCAAACCAATAACAGCTCAAATTCTGACTTTGTTTCTTTGCGTTTTAGAAAGGCTGGATTGTCGCTCCTCTGCTTTGCCTCTTTGGTCTTACTGTGACGTTCCAGGAAGGAATTTGGAATAAACATCTGAGTGTAATCTAAAGTTGGCATGGTGGACTGGGCTGCATTAGTCAACAATGTGAGCAATGGTGGACTAATGAGTTTTTTTTTCTCTCTCTCTCTTTAGAGCTGCATTTCGTTGTAATTTTCCTCTTTATCTAAGAGAAAATATGCGAGCTGATGGGGGGTTTAAACGGAGGTCAACTTCCAGTTTTTGCAGAATCACAAAGTCGGTTTTCTACTTAAACGGTACCGTCGTCGTGACATTTTGTCCTGAAAACGTAATCCGCTGTGGAATAGGTTTAGTTCAGAGGAGGAAAATGCCGAAATGTGAGTGCCACCTTAAACATTTCCCCACATAAAAAGTAACGGCCGAGAATCTTTAATCTCCCGCGGGTCGTTTCTTGTGTTTGTACCAGCTTGAGTGCTCAGTCTTACCGCTTGCAAGAGTGTTGCAAAGTGTGTGTGAGGGAGGGAAAAACGCCGCCCTCGATAAGATAAAAACCCGGGAGAGAGATTCCTCTAGCAGTGTCCTCTCTCTATGGTTACTTCTAACCCTAATGAAATTGTTTTTTTAATTTCAAGGATTCATAAATCCTGCATTCAACTCACCTTTGTGGCATGGGAGAGATTACCTGGAAACTCTGACGGTGAATGAATTCCAGTGTTCTGCATCTGCAGGTTCAGATTATGTTTTTATTGAGATTTCATCCTGAAGGAAAATTTAATTTAATCCAAATTCTGGAAGAAGTTACTAACATTATTATTATGTTTTTTTAATGTGCAGGTTGAACTTACCCTATATCTCTGAAACTCAAAATGAGTAAAAATCTCCTTTCCCGGGATATTTTGTGACTTTGAGTTTTATCACAACATCCATCCATTTTCCATTTTTTCTGGCTGGTGCCGATTGGTCAAGAGGCGGATTACATCCATGTTCCATGTGTTTTCAATCCTCTATACATTTTTTTTAAATCAGTCTGCACAACTAAAGAACGTAAAGGCAAAACTCTTATCCCTCTCTCCAATATAATCTTAGGAAAACTGGGTCTGGAAAAGTCTGGAATTTCTCCATGAAAGCTGTGTGGGAACCCTGCATAAATGACGAGAGGCAGCTCAGAGAGCGGTTCCTCTGCGGGTTTGGGACGGAAGCAAATTTAAGACCCACTAAATATAAAAGGTGGTGAATATTAGGTCCCAAACAGGCCAATGTCCTTGGCCATGTTCTTAACACTGCTACTGCAATAACAATATATTGTCGATATGCTGTTCAGCCAAAGCAATCACTGCCGGAACTGTTATGGTCACAACATGACTTTACGACAACCAGAAATGTTCAATAAAACCGTTTAACTAATTCAACTTGACGCCTTAAGGGATAAATTACCACAGAGTTAAAAGCATAAAAGTTTTAACGGGACAGTGTGTTATGCACTCTTTCACGCATGTTTGAGAAATCCGTTAATCTCCCGTAGCAACCATTCAACCGTGCAAAATGCCTGGTTGGACCGAGAGTCGCCTTCGACAACGAAGCTCCAGTTTCCAAGCTGAGCTTCTGCCCACTCAGCTCCTTTAGACTAGCCAGCCGTAAATAGCAACCACCTGGTGGAACAGAGCATCTGCTGAGTTCATTATACGAGCTGCTTCCATTGAAACGCTGCTAAAGGGTTAATAGAGGAGCGATGTAGTGATGACTTTACAACAACCAGAAACTCCTGAAGGTGGAGTTTCAGAAAGAGGAGGAGTTTTTAAAGAGACAGAGGCCCAATTTGAAGGTGTTAAAGTTACAACGTCAAATTTCTTTTAAATGAACCGAGCTACTTGATTGTGCTATAAAATGCCACTAATGACAGATACACAATACTGCCCCTTTAAATGGAGCCTCCCCATTTTAAACAGACAGAAGATTAATTTTTACACTGCTCGTACAACTAGATTTTTTTTTAATTTCGTAAAACCAAAAGCAAGTCATTTTAGGAAACAACTTCCCCTCGTTGATCCCTTGAAAGTAAAATGCACACAAAGTGCTGCTCAGTCTTACATGGAGTAAAGTGTGCATCTTCTCCTGCATGCATGCGACTGTCACCACGATGTAAAATTGCAAAGATAAACCCATCAGTGCTGTCAGCTTTTCCAGCAGCTGCTAACCATTTTTACTCTCCTGCAAGATTTTTCCACCTTACCACGGCTTCTTCCCGTTTTTGGCTTCTTTCACTTTGAAGCCACTATCCGAATCTTGAGTCACTGTTCAACAGGAGCGCAGTGGTGAGTCATGGATTGAGAGATCTTTTTGACTCATGCCTCAGTCGCAGGGTTCAACCTTAACAAATGAAAACGCTACTGCAAAATCTTGTCGAGCCACTTAAGAGCCGACCGCAGAAATGCAGAGGAACAGTTTAATATCACGATAACTATCATGAGGTTTTCCCTCAGAAACTGAACAACAACTGACCTTAGAGACAGATGTGTTTTTCTGTGATGCATCACTAGAGGAACTCAGACCTTTCTCAGAAGTGGATTGTTAGGTTAGAGTAATGAGCTATGTGGCATTAACAAAAAGCAAAGGTTTTCATTTGTTACTTATTTTGTTCCTCGTTTGTAGTCATTTACACTGTAGCTTTATTATCTTTTTTTTGCATACATATACTTCCCAGATTATTCTTCCAGGAGAGTTAAAGACATTTAGAAGCTGCAAACTGTGCAGTTTGCTTTTGTGGTTCTAATAAACACAAAATTGTCTTTGTCAGCTTTTTGAGTTGACAAGTAATTATAAAGAATTTATTTATTTTCTTTTTTTTCCTTTTTTTTTAACCTAGTTTGGTGAAGCACAAAGGGGTTCGGGGGGCGCTCATGCTGCCCTGGGTGGTTGCCCATGTTGCCCATATCAGAGCTGTACATTCTTCACAGTAAATAAATGAAATACTTTGTTGTATATCAAGAAAGTATATTCACTTTAAACACTATGCTAAATAAATAATTTGTTCTCTAAACATCCTTGTTTGGAGTGACTGTCCCTTTTAGCACAAATCTGACACAACTAACCCTGTGATTGGCCAACATCTCCGAGTGTGAGAATGAAGTTGTTTTGATAGCTGCTCACCAGACATGTGGCTTGACCTATGAATCAGATTTTCCTCATCCTGTTAAATGAGAGACTGACCTCGGATAAAAGTTAACACTCACACTTAAACCTTCAGATCTGGAAGGGGAAAGAGAAAATCTATGGGGTGTCTACATTTACACAATTAAACTCCCTTTACTTGGAAAGTAAAATGTTTTTGGGGACTGTGTAAGTTGATCTGCCTGTGTTTTAGGGTTTCGCTGTCGGGCTGAGGGAGGAAGCTTTAGCATCTGGTTGAATCTGACGGACTCGGTGTTGTGTGGCCAGAATGTCAGAAGCAAAATCTCTGTCATCGGAGGAACGTATGTAGGATGTGGAGAAGGACACTCAATTTGGCTCAAGAAAGTTTTGGAAGACCGTTTGACAGCTTAGAAAGGGAAACCTGGGACAATGCCAGGCTGGAGACATGCAGGACACTGCTGATTGGTTGAAGGAGTGCTTTGAAGATCTCCCAAATATGGCCACCATAGAGGAATGCTGAGAGACTAAATAAACTCCCTGATGTCAGGACCTTAGTTTTTGCTGAGACACCTCTTAAATGTCATGTAGAGGATGCAGACAATTCCTGTGGTACCAGTCTGTAGGAAAGGGGATAGGAGATTGTGTTCCAGTAACAAGCGGGTCCCACTTGTAAGGCTCCCTCGGGAATGAGGCTGTGACAATAAATAATTAGGTTTGATTGAGGTGAGTTGGGCCAGGAATGTGTCTAAAGGTTGTGGTACCCCGTCCCACCAGGACTCTCTTTAGAGACGAGGCTCTGACCAACTGCTGAACCTTGAATTCAAGAGACAGAGAGCGATTCTCATCCCTGCCTCGGAACAGTGGACAAGATAATTATCTCTTGCAAAGCTGCCGACAGCGTCACAGGAACTCGGCTCTCCGGTACTTTGTGGTTCTGGAGAGGGCCTTCGACCCTGTCCCCCCTGAGGTGCTTTGTGGGGAGGCTGTGGTAGTACGGCGCATAAGGGGGATGCCTTTAAGGACTATCAGGTCCTTGTGTAAGCAAGGCAAATTCTGTGGCTGCATTTGTGACATAAACTTGAGCTTATGCCCAAATCCTACTTGTGGTGTTTATGGACAGGATCTCAACACTTGCTGTGGAGAGGAGAGTATCTGGTAACATCAAGGTTTAAAATGAGCCATTTGCAGATGATGTAGTTCTGTTGGGATCTTTAAGTCATGACCTTCAGGGTGCCCTGAGGTGGTTTGCAGCAGAATGTGAGGAGGGATAAGGTCGTTGTGGTCAACTGGAAAAAGGGGTGACTGCTCCTTTCTGCTGGGAAGTTAGTCTCAACCTCAGTTAGTAGGCCATGTACTGTAGTGTCTTGTTCAAGGGGTGTAGGATGGTGTCGGCTCCCTGCCAAAGGGTTCCCTCCTTTGACGATGGACAGATGGATTGAGGGTTTCCTCCTTTCTACTTATTTTTTGTCCCTAGTCTATGTTCATGAGATATGGTTTGTGACTAAAAGAACAAGATCCCGGATACAACCGGGTTCCTACCATCATTCTCCAACCACTTCTTATCGTCTTCAACATCCAGTTGTTGATCACGTAACTCGTCTGATGCAAGAAAGAAAAAAAGTGTTTCCAGTGCAGTTCTGCAAAATAAACCAATTTTGATACTTCTTGGTGTCAAAAGTTTTTCAAAATTGCCGTTTTTCCATTAGTCAAATTTATTTTCGAAATGTCAAATTGGACAATTACATGGTCAATGGAAACGCAGCTGCTGCTGCACATTATGAGATTTGAAATCCACTGTTGCAGACAGAAAAGTTGTTTAAAAATGTTCTTCACGTGGAGGACGAACCAGTTGACACACATGTGACACAGATGTGGAGAAAAACAAGCTCTGAACCATTAAAATATCAAAACAAGATTCAAACACCGCCATGTTGTTTATGCCTCAGCTGAAAGAATTTCAAAGTATTTCTCGCTGAGGATTTAATTGCCTTTGTTTTGTGTTTAATGCCTGTTTTTCCCGTCTCAAGGCACCAGTCTTCAGCAGCCATGCTTTCTCTGGACGAGCCGCTGGACCTGAAGCTTCCCTCTGGACGAACGGGCGGTCCTGTGAAGTTTGGAAAGAGGTCCTGTCCCTCATCGATCTGTGCTCCTCTCCACACCTCAAGGCCACGCCTGCAGTACACCACCTTCCCATCGCCGCCCTCCTCACCAGGTAACCAACCCGGATGACTGAAGCTCTACCAGCTCAGTTAATAGAAAGATTGGGTCAAGTCAGGCGTCCACGTGGCATTGATGATGCCTGGTGTCACAATGAGTCTTTAACAAAACCGATTCCCTGTTCTCACTTCTCCGGTAATCTAATATTGTAAATCCAATAGAAGTTTGCTCCTCACATAGAGGTGGATTGTCACCAGATTTGGAAGCGTCGGCTCTAATGAGCTGAGCGTGACACCGACATGAAGTGACCCAAAGAAAACTGCAGCTGATGCAGACAGAATCATACGTTTGTCTCCAAACCAGACTTCCCACTAAGCACCGAGGCACGTCCAGACCACACCCGGGGCAGAGAGGGAAACCGAATCAGAGAATGGTGTTTATTAAGTCGGAAAGAAATGTAGTTTTCAAGCTAATTAGGAAGAAGTGGAAAAACTTTGTCAAATTGCAGCTGTGACACATGAACACAGTGTAAGGCTAAAAAAGTGATTTGTGTAGATATTTCTATAAGTATTTTATGTGGAATTAATCCTTGTTAAATAAGGATGTAGGGTTATATTTTGGGTTAATGTTAATATTATTACTGGGGCTAACATATAGCTAATATATATCTATTTATATAAAATTTAGGTTATTTGTTACCAATAGGACTATAAAATAACTTAAATAACTGATATTCAAGTATGGCAGATAACTTGAGTCTTTCACTATTCTATCAAATACATTTAGCAAAAGATACTTTGCTTTTTCATTTTCTTTCTTTAAATTATGCTATAATTGAACGATTAATTTGTTTACTTTTGTGAACAAAAAATGCCGCAGGTCTATGCAGCTCCACGTTGCGGTCAGGTGCTTCTTGTTTGCTTAAGTAAGTCCCCACATGTGCATACAAGCTGTTTGTGCTCCGGTCAAAAACAGATGGAACCATAAATAGTTTTAAAAAAAAGAAGAAGGCCCACACAATCAGTTCTATAGTTCAGGAAAAAGAAACTCCTTCTGATCATCAAAAGAAATATGTGGTCAATCATGAATTAAGGAACTGTTATGAAAGTAATTATTTCCCATAGGGGGCGTTATCGCAACAATACAAAAGGAAAAAAAAATATATAGGAATGTGATTTTAAAGTACATGTCATTCCAACATGTCTACTATCTGAAGATGGATCAAAACTCTGAGCTTATGAGAATCTAAGTGACTCAAAGCAACTTCAGAGACCAAGGTCTGACTTGTTAACATTTAAGTATTAACCCTACTGATAAGCTCTAAATCTCTTTGGATATTAACACCAGCTAAAGCCTGTTGATGCATATTCTACACAAACCAAGGATTGTACTAAAAACATTTTCCTGATATCTGGTGATTGAAGTTATGCTAAATCATGACTTGTTTAGCAAATGAAAACAAGTCATGATAAATAGTAAATAGTAAATAGTGGTGGTTTGTGAAATAGCGACCCATTAACGTTATTGAAAAGTTCATTTATTTCAGTAACTAAATTCACTAAGTGAAACACATCTTCTAGATTATGCACAAACTGATGTCTTCAAGCTTTTATTTCTGTTAATTATAAGGATTTTCTGGCTACAGCTAATAAAAACGTCACTTTATATAAGAATTTTACATCAAACCAATAAAAAAAAAATACAATCAATTTAACATAGAAATGTGGGCTTAAAGAAAAGTGTGTTTAATACCTGCTTGAAGATTATTTTCAAAAGGTGCTTCCAGTTTGTTTAAATGAGCCTCATTTAACGCATATTTTTAATTTACAGAATGACTGTGTTAGGCAGGTGGGAAGTTGCTCAGGGCAGCATCAGAAATGGGGGTTACACAAACTCCAGATAAAATTATAGAAATGATCTGTCAGTTTAATCATGAAGAAATCTTCTATTACTTTTATGTATGTGGAATCTATGGAGATATGGCGCCCCCAAGTGTTGAATATGCATAGTGTTCCATATTTTGTGCATTTTGTTGTTCACCAGAATATCAGAGGATTTTCCTCATTTTTCTATTTATTCACTGGAACCAACTGCTACATTCAAATGAACAACCTCCACTTAATTTAGTATTAGATCAGCAAACAAAACACATATTGTTTTTATGTAACTGGAATTGAACAGTAAATAGTTAAAGACTTTTAAGACTTATAATACTGAATACTAAATACTAAATAAAACATAAAGATTACAAAGATAATGCATTTATTTTTGGTGTATAAAATTGTTTAAAAATATTCTTCGTCATATTCTTCGTTGGCTCGATGGGATATTAATTGTCCGGAATTATTGATACATTTAAAGTCAAACTAAAGTGCTGCTGCATGAATAAATCTGCTAACACAGTTACAGGTTGGGAAAAAAAAAATCTGAAAAGCTTAAAGAAATTTGACCTAAATAGTCTGACTGGTCAAAGTCAGCTGAGGTGAGAAAGAAAAATTACAAAAAAACAAAAACAGAATTTAAAGCTTAAACACTTAAAAGTTAAAGGTCAACTAAAGCACCCGCAGGAACCACTTAGTGTAAATGTGATTATACAGGCCCATGCAAACCGCTCGATAGTCTGACATAAAACAGACTAAAGTTTAACCTCTAACTTTCCGATCCAGATTCCCAGTCTTCTCAGGAGCGACCCGGCTGCTGCTTCACCCCTCCAGCCATGGACCTCAGCATGTCCCCGTCTTCTCAGCGGGCCCTCTCCCTGTCTCCGTCTCCGTCCTCCCCCTCGTCCCCCTGCCCTCCATCGCCTCTGGAGTCCCCTCACAGCAGCAGCAGCAGCAGCAGCAGCCCGCAGCCTCACCTCTTCTCTCGGGTAAGAGCCGCAGGTTGCACAGTGACACACAGCGACATGCACACAGTCACATCAGACGGCCACGGCAGCACTGAGTGTGTATTTAGCTTGAAACTATTTTGACTGTTGACTTTAAAGCTGCAGTATGTAACTTAAAAAAAAAAAAAAACATATTTATATTTTTACATGTGTGTTGAAACTGTCACTATATGTTGTGACAGTTTGGCAGGAGACAGGTAATCTGTGAAAAAAAAACTGAGCTCCTCTGACTTCTCTCAGTGCTAACTAGAAACAATCAATCAGAGCCAGGAGGCGGGTCTCATTGCTGTCAATCACAATCTGGTGTGGCGTTGCTCACTCCCATCCCAGCTCCCCTCTTGCTCTCTACTAGCTGGCGGAGTATATTGTGAATGCTAGGCTAGGTAGCAGGACCACCGATTGTTTTCTTCTTTCTTTACCGTCATCTTAAAAGAAATATACACTTAATTAAAATTCACGTTTCCATAGTGAATACGTCTTTCGTTTGATAAATTATGAAATGGTAGATTCTGCATCTTACTGTTTTTTTTTGTTTTTGTTTTTTTACACTTGTAGGTAGATTTAAAAACTAATATTAATGTGGCTCCAATGGACAAAAATTAAAGAAAAAGCTAATCTCTTATTTCAAAAACTAATCTCTTGGATTTGAGAGTCAGGAAAATTTGACGTCCGGTGCTTTATCTGCTTTCTACGGAAGCGCATTGCTATCACGCAGGAAAAAAAAAATTTCGAGCGCTATCACGTTATAACGTGATACGTATCTCGTTAAAACGTGATAGTATCTCGTTAAAACGTGATACGTATGTCGTTAAAACGAGAACGTGATACGTATGTCGTTAAAACGTGATAGTATCTCGTTAAAACGTGATAGTATCTCGTTAAAACGTGATACGTATGTCGTTAAAACGTGATAGTTATCTCGTTAAAACGTGATATGTATGTCGTTAAAACGTGATAGTATCTCGTTAAAACGTGATACGTATCTCGTTAAAACGTGATAGTATCTCGTTAAAACGTGATAGTATCTCGTTAAAACGTGATACGTATGTCGTTAAAACGTGATAGTTATCTCGTTAAAACGTGATACGTATGTCGTTAAAACGTGATAGTTATCTCGTTAAAACGTGATACGTATCTCGTTAAAACGTGATAGTTATCTCGTTAAAACGTGATACGTATCTCGTTAAAACGTGATAGTTATCTCGTTAAAACGTGATACGTATCTCGTTAAAACGTGATAGTTATCTCGTTAAAACGTGATACGTATCTCGTTAAAACGTGATAGTTATCTCGTTAAAACGTGATATTTATCTTGTTAAAACATGATAATTTTAGGTCCAGGAAGTGGCGGTATTATGCTAGGCTAGTACAGTGGCTAACATGAATTGGTCAGGTTTCCTTTCATGTTTGGTCTACAACATGTAGAGATACGGATGCTGCTTTGCACTGTGGTTAAAACCATTAATAGCATGCGTACTCTGAGCAGGATCCTAAACAGAACGGGACTGCACCGAAGGAAACGTCAGTCCGGTGTTCTATCAGATAGCCATACGCTGTCAGGATAGCATACATGCAGTGAATAGCATGCCCGCGCATGCGCATTAAGAAGTCCGACCGTCAGTGGAGTTGTCAGTTCAGCATACGCAATAAGTTATGACGAAAATAAGTCATTAAATTGTTTATAATATGATATAATATGATAACTAGATAAATATACATGTGTTGTCATGGTTTCAAAGTGTATTTAAAGCAGGTCTGACTGCAGCTGCAGTCAACTACAACACACGCCCGTGTAAAACTCATTAACCTACTTAACCGCTAAATCAGGATGCCATACAGCTGTTAATAACAAAGTGTATGATGATCTACGTCATGATCCTATGTTGCTGATTAAATAAAATCATATGGTAATGACAGCGTATACATGTCTGAGCTAAGCGTATGACTATCTGACAACGTATGCTGATCTGACAGGACACCGGTCCTCTAGCTGTAGCGGCGTTCCTGACTGTCTGGATCGAAGCTCAAGTTGGCTTCCGATTGTAGCTTCTGATTTGGGAAATGGCTAAAGGGAGATTATAACGGAGGCTCAGACGTATTTGCTGAACAGTTTCTGTTCAGATTTGTTTTAACAGTACACTTGCTGAACTACGGCTGTTCGTAACCAAGCAACCGAAATCAACAGAAGCCTCGATAGTGGCAAAAGACAAAACTAGATCCTGTTAAGCATTCTTCAAAATAAAAGACTTCCTCTCTCCAAAATAAATCATACATAAAGCTTTGAATTTAATTATTTTTCACGTCACCTTTTGGAATTGTGTACAATCAAGTTAAATTCGGTGAATAATAATAATCATGTAAATTATACTTAACATATGACTTGACATATGACTGTAAATAAGTAACTAATCATGGAAATTATATTTAACATATAAATGTTAAGAAATCATTTGTTCTGCTTTAAAAACGAACATACATCGACACTTCAAATCTGGAGTAGATTATTCTAATCTACGCTAATGGCAGAATATTTCAAACCTAGTTTGTGATTTGTGAAATCTTTATCTGAATTGAAACCTCAGCAATGAGAGATTTAAAAATATGTTCGCATCTGGAATGCATTAGAAATAAACTCCTATCACATTTACAATATTTGTTATTATTTTAACCTTCTGTTTTCTTTCACTTTTTTGTCCTAGAGCACCTGCCTTTTTGTGTGGCTTACAAGGATCCATCAGCTGGGATAATAATGCCAACAACTTTTCAGATTCCGATTTATAGTGATGCAACGTAGCATCAGAGATGAATAATCTATTCCAGATCAGAAGTGTCTAAGTATGTTAGCTTTAAAAGTTTAATAGTTAAAGATGCTACTCATCTCCTTAATTGGTCACATCAATATTATAAAAATTACAATATTGCCAAAATTCTTATATGTTTTCCAATCAGTTTCAATTTCCTCACTCCCCTTCTTCTTTAAGGAGCTAAATATAACTTTTTCCAACTTCACTTAAATGGTAAACGCCCGAGAATGAAACTGTCTGTCTTATATCAGCCATATGACAGAGGGTGTTAACAATTATCAAACCTATTATGTTATTTCAACCCAGATCAGGGCAGCAATGTTTTACTTTACTGCCAGACAGCCCCCAGCATGGGTTACTATTGTGTCCCACTGGATCTCTATTGCTATAGACTTGTACATGTACTCATCAGGCAGGAAAAGGTCAATTAAGCAAACAAAATACCAATTTCTGAAAAATACAATGATGATCTGGCAAAAAACACTTGATTATTTGGGAGAAATGCAACAACTATCCGATGTAATGTTCATCCATGTAGAGCAGGATTTAAACTGCTAAGAATATAACTAAAGTGTCTGATCTTTTTTCAGGGAAGGTATTTATGTAACTTGAAGAAATTAAAAACAAACATGATATTCCTACAAAATATTTCTATAACTATCTTCAAGTTCAGAGTTTTATTTTATCAAAGTGTTATTAATTCTTCAAGTACTTCAATGACTCATGTCTATGCTTTTATTTTGAAGTGGTTCCCTTTATTGGAAGGAGGTTTGTTCCGTTTATTTCTTCTTCTTGACGTTCAGTTGATCTGTTTGTTGTTTACTGTTGAGACTGGTGCCGCAGTCATTGACGATGTAAGTTGTGGTGTTAGTCATGTGTCATGAATAGGTGGATGTTGGTTGTCACTTCTGACAGCACTTATTTAGTTACAAGTGTGTTCTATAGTTTATGAATGTTTGTTTTGCTCTTAATGGTTGGAATTTAGTGTTGAAACTATCTTTGTATTTGGCTGTTGGTCTTGAGATTTGGGCAGTTGGAAATAGACTGATTCCAGGTGTTGTTCTGCATCATTCAAATTTAAACAGTGCTTTAGAAAGGAATTAATGCTGATATTTAAAGTTTGTTTGCTCACTGATGTTAATTTTTAAATGGTAATTTGAATCTGTATTATTATTGTATTTTCAGAAATGCTTCAATTTATTTGCACCGTCCTGTCAGTAATTCTTCAGTAAACCATTTAAACACCCTGATGACCAGCCTGCTTTCTGACCGAAGCCCTATCGTGATCAGTTAAGAAAATCCAGCAACAGAGGTCAAATCCTCAACATCAAAGCAACACAATAATCTTTATCTACCCTCTTTGTCTCCATTAGAAAACATTATTTTAAGTCACCTATATGGTAAAGGAGAGGTGTCTCTTCTTTGCTCCTTGTTTGTCGACAAATATTAAAAATTGTTGACCAATATTTGACAAATATTATTATTTTATTTTTTTATTTTATTTATTTTATTTTATCAGGTAAACCCCGTTGAGATACACATCTTATCTTATTTTCAAGAGGGACCTGGGTAGAAGTCTGCAACACACAGCAACCTGGTTACAAAATAAAATTAATTAATGCATATGCAGAAGTGTAAAACAGTAGAAAAGAATTTAAAAACAGTGACACTGTTTAATAGAATCTCGTCTGTTTTTAAGAATCGCTCGAAATAAGTCCAGTGAAACCAGCTTTGACATCTTTATTTCAGACTGGAGCTGTTTCCAGGCTGTAGGAGCCATCACACTAAAAGCTTGCTTCCCTTTTTCAGTTCAGAAAAGTGGAACATGCAAAAGAAAAATATTGTTAAAACGTAAAGAATGGGAATTAACAGACCTATGTAAAAGAAAGTTTAAGGATGCTGGAGCCAAGCCGAGTAGAGATTTATGAATCACGATCATTAGGTGATTGTTTCTCAGGACGCTTAAAGGAGGCCATTCAGCTTTTGCTGATTTATGATTTATTTTGGAGAGAGGAAGTCTTTTATTTTGAAGAATGCTTAACATGATCTAGTTTTGTCTTTTGCCACTATCGAGCCTTCTGTTGATTTCGGTTGCTTGGTTACGAACAGCCGTAGTTCAGCAAGTGTACTGTTAAAACAAATCTGAACAGAAACTGTTCAGCAAATACGTCTGAGCCTCCGTTATAATCTCCCTTTAGCCATTTCCCAAATCAGAAGCTACAATCGGAAGCCAACTTGAGCTTCGATCCAGACAGTCAGGAACGCCGCTACAGCTAGAGGACCGGACTGACGTTTCCTTCGGTGCAGTCCCGTTCTGTTTAGGATCCTGCTCAGAGTACGCATGCTATTAATGGTTTTAACCACAGTGCAAAGCAGCATCCGTATCTCTACATGTTGTAGACCAAACATGAAAGGAAACCTGACCAATTCATGTTAGCCACTGTACTAGCCTAGCATAATACCGCCACTTCCTGGACCTAAAATTATCATGTTTTAACAAGATAAATATCACGTTTTAACGAGATAACTATCACGTTTTAACGAGATACGTATCACGTTTTAACGAGATAACTATCACGTTTTAACGACATACGTATCACGTTTTAACGAGATACGTATCACGTTTTAACGAGATACTATCACGTTTTAACGAGATAACTATCACGTTTTAACGAGATACGTATCACGTTTTAACGAGATAACTATCACGTTTTAACGACATACGTATCACGTTTTAACGAGATACGTATCACGTTTTAACGAGATACTATCACGTTTTAACGAGATAGGTATCACGTTATAACGTGATAGCGCTCGAAATTTTTTTTTTCCTGCGTGATAGCAATGCGCTTCCGTAGCTTTCTGCACAGCTGCACAAAAACAAAGAAGGTCAAGTCAGGTAAAACACACTTATTATGCAATAAAATCCAGAGTTTTTAGATAAAAGAATATTACGTGTGGTTTAAAACCCAGTTTTGCGAGCCGTGTACACCAAAAGAGGAAACTTGTTGCCTAGTTACAAGTGCAAATCCCAGACAACACAGCAACCACAGCTATAAAGATACTTCATCATGACTTGTCTTAGTCCAAGTAAAGCATGCAAAGTCTTATTTTATTAATTTATAAACATTAAATGATACAATCGTAGATTATGATTGACTTTGTTTTGAATTATTACTTTTGCACAGCAGTCTGAGACATATCTTTAAACTTCAAAATGAATTTTGCCTTTAAATTTGTTTCACAAACAGAAATGAAAAATGCTCTTTGCAAAATTTCACAAAACATGACAATCTTCAGATCTGTGTCCTCATTTGATTCATCCAGTAAACTTGAGCAAAAATCCACTTGACGTGCGTCACACCGACCCCTGACTTCTTCTTCGAGATAAATCAAATTGTAGACGTGCTTCAACTATGAATAATAAAGCATGTTTTTTTTTTATTGAAGACTAAATCTTAAATCTCTCACAAGAACATTTTTTGAGCCATTAAACTTTAAGCTGACAACTTTAAGAGGTTTTTCCAAAGATTTCTTTTTCTTCTCTAATTCCCTTTACTGACTGGTCTCAGTCACTCCAAAAGCCAATCCCCAGTTTCTGTTTTTAAATAAATTTGATCAATCTGCCATTTTTCAAAAGGAATAATTATTTTTGCTGTTTCCTTTTCTTTTTAAGTTATTAAACGATGTTCCTATTTTCAACAGCATCAAAACAGTTCTTGACGCTGTCAGACAACAGGTCTAACAGTAGGGGGCAGTAGATGCAACAGAAAGAAACTGTCTTTTGATTATAAAAAGAAATGTGTTCCACATTAGCAAAAAGGACAGCAATGGATTTTTTTCCTAATTTTTCCTTATGTTTTTGTTGTTCAGCTGTAACATTTGGGATTTTAAAAAATAGAAGAAGAAAAAGATTACTATTGAATTCAATCGATCCAGTGCCTGGAAGTATTAAGAGATTTTTTAAAGCATCTTAAAAGTGCAAAAGAACAGGTTAAAGTTAAGAACTTTTCCTCCGTTCATAGAAGTACTCATTTTTAGTGTAATGTGAAGGCAGTTTGTGTGAACTCTCAAACCTCTCTCCGTGTGATCGGCTCCTCTGGTAGGAAGCGTCTTGGCATCACAGCGTTGACGGTGGAGCCTCTCAGCCCGGATTTCCATTCTACTTCCCCATGAGGAGCCTGCAGAGGGGCTACAGCTTTTCCTCCTCTGTGTTTATCGGCCAGCACAGAGAGAAAGCCGTTTCCCCAGAACCCTCGCAGGAAGGTCAGCTGGCCTGTCGGTGGAAGAAGGTAAAATTCCTGCTCAGTTTGTGCAAGGTCTGATTAAAATTATCTTTCAATATTTAAAGAAATAGTCGTTTCTGATACGTCTGATGTTCAAGTGTGGGGAAAAAACTGCAACTGTAACTCTGGCCACTAGGTGGTGGTATAAGCAAATAATAACATTAATATCAAATAGTCAAATAAATAGAAAAAGAAAAGACAGAGTAGTAAGCACTAAATATTACACTTAACAGAAACCAATACTGAACTGCAACTTATGCATAACATGTTGGAGAACTTTGAGCAAAGTTTTTTATTTGTAAAATCAGTTATATATATCTGCCAAGTGTGAAGCATTGTGTACTTTTACTCGCTTTGAAATAGCGTCTACAAGAAATAGCCAGGAGATGTTTCCAACACCTCCCACTGAAATTTAATTAGAAGAGTGTTTGAGTTTTATAACAATGTCTAATGATTGACACAGGGTGAATGAACCCGTCATATGTTCATTCAACCATGTGAACCACACGACTAAGATTCCCAAGAGTTAGAAAGTTAAACTATATTATATACCATTCCTGACAATAAAATACTGAATATCAAAAAATGTGAATGTAAAATTAGGAGTCAATGTAAATAGAAAGTCCTAGAAATTATTACGCATGGATAATAATATATAAAGGTTAGTGTTTTGATTTAAAATGTGAATTATTGAGATTACACATTGAGATAAAAGGCAGTGGATAGAGTATAAATATATTTAAAACCATTTCTGGTGCTTTCATATCTCTTGGAAGAAGAGAGCTGATCTCCGGGGGATCCTGGGTAAGATAAAGTTTTAATGAAAAACAATCGTTGGTTGAGAAAACGTGACAAGAGGTGAACCAGAACCAGAACTAAGAATGGAGAAACATCACTCAGTGTTTTATAGTCTCCTAATCATGGTGTACCATGTATTGGTACACTGGGGACTAGGAAATTAAATCTAATATAAAATAATAACTAGACACAAGAAATAAACAAACTAGAATCACTAGCTAAGGACTGAATAAAGTAAAACAGAAACAAGGCTGATCTAATCAAAAGAACCTGATTTCTTCTGTATTCTGTAATGAATACAGAAGAAACAAACCCAAAACAGGAAAAAACTTTGAGGAAACTGCAAACATGCTGGAACACTGACTTTCTTGAAATCAGTGTCACTAGTTTAGATTTTAGATTAGATAGTTGCCTTTGATTAGCAGTAAGTGGAACATTGACCAACATACTTGGTCAATGTTTGCTTTGTGATTGCTTTGTGATTTTTATGATGGCAGTTTATTGCTTGTTTAATAATTAGTAACTACATTTTATGTTCCTGTGATGTAAAGCACTTTGAACTCCCTTGCTGCCAAATTGTCCTGTGCAAATATGGCAGACTTGATTTAACCAATAAGTTATTGTCACATAATGTCTTGTACAACATCCTCACTGATTTCTGTCCTCTCCAGTGTCACCTGCTTTTCGACTCACTCCAGGAGTTGGTAGATCACATTAACGACTTCCACGTCAAGCCCGAGAAAGACTCTGGGTACTGCTGCCAGTGGGAGGGCTGCGCCCGCAACGGGAGAGGCTTCAACGCCAGGTACGGCGCACACACAAGGGACAAAGGGTTGAGCTATTCACACCGGATGTCCTGTTGGAAAAAGGATATATTGGGTGTGGACTAATCTTCCACGTTAATGACCTTTTAAAGAGAAGTTGTCCAGAAAGAACGTTTGAGAGTATTCGAATAAACAAACCTATGGTGTCCCACCAAAGTTCATGTCCCGGTTAGGAGCAATTCTTTAAGCCAAATCTTTTTGGGTGATGCACACACCTACAGCATCAGCAAAGCACATGTATGACGGTTGTAACTTTATGTTGTTTGCGCTGCAGGTACAAAATGCTGATTCACATCCGCACCCACACCAACGAGAAGCCGCACCACTGTCCCACCTGCAACAAGAGCTTTTCACGTCTGGAGAACCTGAAGATTCATACCCGCTCCCACACAGGTGAGCCACCCATCCACCCGAAAATCTAAACAAACTGAATACGAAATGCGAAAGACTATTCAAATTAACATTATAGAGTACTGCAAAAGTATTGACTTGCTGTAAAGATATACACTGACTGTAATGTTTGTCATTCCATCAAATTGTCATTGCAATACACTGTATTCTTCTTTCTTTCTAATGTTCTTTATTAACAATGTTAACCGTGGTACAGTTTCTTGGAACCTGTCATCCGTTTTAATTCCTTAGAAGCAGGGAATTTCAGGAGTTTGTTTAGGTAAATATATTAAGCAAATTAGGTCTTGTTGGCCAGTCCTCCAGCTCAGTGGCGGAAGAAGTTGGGTTGGGGGTGGGGGGATAATTACCTGGCCCCTGTGTGTGTACAGCAGGTGTGCTCTTTCACGTATCTTCCGCAGGGAGTTTGGGGGGAGACGGACGCACGGACGGACGGAGAGAAGGAGCGTATCGGTTAGTGTGTTTTACCCAGAAAACAGTTGGAGAATATATCGGCAAAACTATGAGTGAAACAATGACTGGGCAAGCCTACTATATAATTTACAGGGGGACCACCTCTTTATTATTCTACATGCACCTTACTCAACAGGAGGGAGCCCACTTTCTCCAGTCTGTAATCAGACATTAAAACGAATGGAAACTCTTCCTCTCTCCTGGGCCCGGGGTCCCCTGCTCCAGCTGCTGAGGTTTTATAATGGTGACTCTGTAATCTCGATCTGGACAGCTGCAGAATATTTATCTTCATCCTCCTACATAAACTTCTTTTGTTGAATTGAAACATAGCAATGACCAGTTGCTAAAATTTTCTCAATTGATGTAACATTTTCATTCATTATTTCTCTCTGATGGGTATATTTGCTTGTCTAAATGGAAATGGCTGCCTACTTACCTTATGCGACTTTAGAAGCATCAGAGACAACGACATTTTCTTTCTGTTTGAGAAACAGATGCATGTGTAACAAATTTCCTTTTAGCCACCCTGAGTGGACCCTTTGTTGAACAACTTTTGCTGTACTTGGAGCTTAGCCAGTAAGATTCCCCCTAACAGTCTTCAATCTCGCTCCAGGGAGACAACCAAGAGCAAAGAAGTGGGAGGGAAGAACCAAAGATCTTCAGTATGGAGTGGTCTGTTTTTTTGCAGGTCACTTGGACCCAGACACACAAGCAAACAAAATTTATGACTAAAATCATAATTTTCTTCACTTCTGATGTGTGCCCTTCACTGTGGCGTCAGGGGAATTTATGATCAGACTTGTAGAGTGCTATAGGTTATACTGTTAATGTGTAGACTTACCTGAGCTGTGAATCTTTGCAGCTCCTCTAGAGTTAACATAGATCTGCTTCTCTTATTAATGTTCCTCATTATTCAGTCTGTTAACTTTGTAAAATATTCAAAGTGTTGCATGTTGTTATAGAAGCTAACCCTATTTTAAGCTTCTCCACAACTGTCTGGTTAATTTATTGCTGTTTATCATGCTGTTCGTTTATTAATGTTCTTGAACAAATCCAAGATTTCTCCCCAGTGTATTGTAAGCCTGGCGGGTCACCAGGCTTTACTTACAAAGTTTTGCAACCTTCAGGCAACCTTCTCACATCTATTTCTCTTCTTACTTCCAGGCGAGAAGCCCTACATTTGTCCTTATGAAGGCTGCAACAAACGCTACTCCAACTCCAGCGACCGCTTCAAGCACACGCGCACCCATTATGTGGACAAGCCTTACTGCTGCAAGATGGCGGGCTGTTTGAAACGCTACACGGATCCCAGCTCACTGCGGAAACACATCAAGGCCCACGGCCACTTTGTCGCCCAGGAGTCGGGTCCTTCTCCCAGGCTGCGGACTGGAATGGGGCTGGGGTTCTCTGGGCACCAAAACCCCGCCGAGCTGCCCTCCGTAGGCGGGGGGCACGTCATCCTTCCAGGGACAGCGGCAGCTCTTCTCGGCAGCCTTGGAACGTCCTTGCCCCTCTCCGCTCTCTGCCACTCCAGGGCCTTGGATCACCACGGAGCGCCCATCTTCTCCATGAGTGGAGGCGGCCGCTGTGGGATCAGTCCGCTCGGCCTTTCCGATTCTGCGCTGTTGCACCTCAGGCTCTCTGCCGCGTCTATGCTGGGGCTGGGAGCTCTGGGAGGTCTGGGTCAGGTGACAGGAAAGGAGCCAGAGGGAGACAAT
The DNA here is from genome assembly GCF_051168715.1 of Poecilia mexicana. Classification (NCBI taxonomy): domain Eukaryota; kingdom Metazoa; phylum Chordata; class Actinopteri; order Cyprinodontiformes; family Poeciliidae; genus Poecilia; species Poecilia mexicana. The sequence continues at coordinate 5,127,081 of NW_028263371.1, read as the reverse complement.
GAAAACGAGGGGAAAAAAGAGGGCGAGGCTCTCAATCTGTCTGTCGGAGAGGGACCCAGACCAGGGGATTCTTTGTCTTGGGTCATTGTTCCCTCAAACACATTTTTCCTAAAGCCAACAGCTGTTAGTTAAGCTGTGAGAACCACTGTGAATATCGCAGCTTTGGAGGAGGATCAGATTTTAATGGAACCAAATGACATCTTAGCATGGCTTGATTGCACAATTAGGAAATCTGTGAGTTTTGGATGAACTTACTCGGTTATGGTACAGTGCAAACATTGCAGACATGCCTGGACAAGAATGTTTTTAAAAACACAAGAGGGAGTTCTCTTTGAGTTTCCCTTCAAAACAATATCAATTCCTAGAAGTACCCTTGCACATGGTTCTAAAAGGGGCAGTATTATGTTTTTCATGCAAATAATGCCATTTTATAACACAATCAAGTAACTGTGTTAACTTCAGTTGTTACAAAAAAGATATATTATGACTTGAAAGAAATTTGACTTTGTAATTTCTCACCTTGAAATTGGGCTTCTGCTTATAAAAAACAATTGTGTGTATATATTGAAAACATTCTAATTTTATATTTTCCTGAACCTGTCTATAATATTTGCACGGTACCATATATCCCTTCTCTTTACTGGATTTTCTTATGATTTCCAGGTACATTTATCACAGACTTTTGCCTGACAAATCGGCTGCGTCTTTGCACTTACGAAACAGTGGCACAACACTTAATATAGTTACTGTGTGGAATTTATCTGGCAGTAAAAAGAAAAACAAAAACGCACCACATGATGAAAATGTACTTTTTTTTAGAATCAGTTACTTAAGTTAATTGATTATTTAATGGAGCAGATTTGAATTACCGTAACATCCAGACTGCTGAGAGCATCCGAATGAAAGACACGCCCACTAACTTTAAAAAACAAAAGAAAAAGTCTGAAGAAGTTTGTTGTCGCTCTCAACGTCAATTTCGTCTTATGCCATCCTCTTCATCACTCCAGCCTTTCGAAACCCTTTGGCTAAATACCAGCTGCATCGCAGTGTTCAAAGCGTGTGAAAAAAGTAGCTCCTATAGTCTGGAAATTACGGTACTTTTAAACCGCGAAAATGTGATACGACATAGGTTGGAGATTAATTGGGAGATCAGTACGGTTAAAGCTTTACAACTTTTATCAATCTAAATTTTCCATGTGCTACAGAACACCTGTGCCATGATAACAGGGTGTCTTTGGTTTTTGTGTCGTAACAAAAGCGGCTGTGTGTGAAAAGCTCACCTTAGCGCTCCCGCGGGCCCACAGGAAGGAAACTAATTAGCCCTCTGGAGAGTCCCGAAAGGTCTAATTAAATATATAATTTATGATTTACTCCACTAGATGCTTGACCGACCTATCAGTACTGCTACTGTGGATCTCAGCTGCATCGTTGCTTAGTTTCTCTTATAGCTCCTCTGAATCGAATTGGCACCTTTTCATGACTACAGTGCATGATGGCGAGACAGAAAGTGCATCATTTTACAGACATTGTGATGTTTTTTTTTTCTTTCTTTTTCAGATCACAATAGGAAAATAAAATAATTTGACGCAACTGAATGTAGGGTTATGGTTAACTCCTGTATTTAGGGATAACTTTTTTTAACGATAGCTTATTTGTCGCTGCATTCAAAGACAACGATCTAGGCAGGATCAGCCTGGCATCTTTTCAACGACGGATTGGTCATCAAGAAAGACAAAGGTGTGTGTGTGTAAATGCACATCTGCTTCAAGTGACTGTTAATATGAAGAAAAGCAGATTCTAAGAAACTGAATGATATCTTGGTATCCTCAGAGTGTAAAAGAAAAAACAACAACATCCACATTAAAACCCGTCTGCATGTAGTTTGCATGTTAGGAATTTTGATGTTTTACTTAAACCAGCACACACTGCCAGTGTGCCCAAAGTTGTACTGCTAATATTATCGCAATTATTTACTTGTCTGTTGCTGTGTAAAATGGGTACATTTTATTATTTTCTCTTTTTTGTTGTTGTTCAAATATAGGGAATAATTTGAAGCACCAGTTACAATTTAAGCAACGCCAAAGACGCTAAAAGGATGAAAGAAACATTTCCTTTCCTTAAAAAAAAAAAAAAAAAAAAAAACTAGAAGAGTTCGACAATGGCCACAGGCGGCCAGTACCTGCCCTCATTTATCCTGTTTGCACATGACTTTACGGTAATCGGTATATCAAACGTTTTCCAAGTGCCTTGTGTTTCATCTGAATTATATAAACGGAGAATTATTTACTCACATGTACAAGTGTTGAAGTGTCTTCTTTTTTAAAAAGAAAAAAAAATCTGACAGCAGATGTTATCAAGACATCAGGGCCCTTTGCAACACTTTTCATCGACATCAAATGTTTTTATGATCTGTCAATAAAAACATAGAAAGAAAATCAAAATGGCCTGCCTCCCACTTTATTTATTTATTTAATTTTTGTAAAACTTGTTTTTTGTTGCTTTGGTATCGTTTGAGTTCCTCGTGAAATTTCGGAGACGATTTTAGGTGTCGCCTTCAAGCGTTTTGTCGTTCAGCCTGTGTGTCTACAAGCATTCGCCGTCTTTGGAGAGCAGAAACGATCGTTTCAGAAACCCGCTTCCAGAGTTGATTCATTTCAAAACGTCACAAAAATCAAGCATTCTGTTCTTTCTGTCCTTTTTTTGGAAGTGTTACAGCGCCACCCATTGGCCCGGCATACTTACTACATCAATTGCTAATGAGAAAAACCTGAAATGTTCCCACTTTCTTTGGGAACTTTGTTTTGGATTTTAAGACACGTATCACACGTGATATAATGATTCTTAAAATCTTGCTTTTAATGACTCCATCCGTCTACATTAATTAGGAGTGTAACTATCACTGTTGTAAGAAGAGGATCCAAGCACGGAGAAGGACGGATAAAGGGATGTTTCCATGAGGTCCACCTCAACCTGACAGACATAAACATGCAGTAAATAAATCGATTTTCAATCAGTTTTATCCACCAAAGAGTTAAGAATAAACTCGTAGGTCGTACTTTTACAGAGGCTCTTTAGAGGCTCCATCATTTACTGTTCCAAATCGAATTATGTCGCTTCATTTACTGACTTGTGTTCTCTCGGCGTCTCTCCTCTCAGGTGTCAAATGTTTTTCGATGGAACGAGAGATGCTTCAACGCCAGAAGCTTTGTACAAAACACACAATGAAAAGCAAAGAAAGTGAAGCTCTTCAGATCAGGTGTGGCCCAATAACTTCCCACCCTTTTGATCTTCTTTGTCTTTTATTTAAGAGCATTACCAGGCTGCATCACGATGCACACGCCATTTTCTGTTAGAATAAACTGAATTTTATGGTTAACTTCATGCTAGTTGACAGTTGCGCTCACACCAACGACAAGCCGCACGGCTGTCTGACCAGCAATACGAGCTTTTCACGTCTAGAAAACCAGAAGATTCATGTTACCGCAGAGCTCTGGCACAAGGTTCAAGGAAATGCTTTTTAAAAAAAACAAAAACTGTTTCCGTGAAACAGCGATGTGAAAAGCCCATTCTTTTCTGTCGCTGACTGCGTTTCCATTGACAATAAGTCTGCGCCAATTGAAATTACAAAAATAAATGTACTTAATGCCAACTTTAAAAGAGAAAAAACATCACATTTTTAGGCTATGTGATATATGCACAAAACATTAAACCACACAGAACCAGGCTAATTAATTAAGAAGAACTCATCAATCCATCACACATCAAACCACCATGGCCGTTTTCCTCATATCTAAGGGTAATTATAGGCCCATTACGCTGTGCTAGCCACAAAATTTGTAGAAATGTTAATCAAAATCGAGCTGTGAGTATTTGTTGAACACTCAGCTGTGCTGAGTTTGTTTTTTATTTAAAATAAAGAGATCATGACGTGTTGTTTTGGATATTTGATTCAGTTATTTCTTTTCATTTCTTATTTTCTCTCATCCAAGCCTTCCTCCCTCTGTCATTAACAGCACTAATGTGACATTTATTAAGAAGAATATATAGTTCTCACTAGACTTGGAGCTTTTAACTTTGTAAAGGTTAAATGACAAAGCAAACGCTGCTGCGTTTACATGGGATAATGTTACTGACGCCTTTCCACCCAGCTAGAGTAAATATTAATTATTTCACTGATCAGAGGGTGTAAAATTTGAATGCGTTAACGGTCAGTCAGACCCAATACCTGACGTTTTCCTGTCTCTTTGATAGCTCAGGAAAGTCCCGATGCACACAGATCAGAATCACAGAGGAGAGAAATATTATGTTATTTTAATGACTTTATGATTTATGCGTTGTAGTTGTGAAGGATCTTTTTTCCCTGCCTGAGGAAGAACATATGAAATCTGAGAAGGTGCAGTGCCAGGTAAAACAGGCCTTGTTTGCCAAGCCTTTCAGATTACTCTGTTTCGTAGAAGCAGAGAACATGATGAGCTGGTTCTGGTGGATGTATTAGGGTAATGTAATCCTGTTCAGTGTGGAAACTTGATCCTGCAGGAAAGCATAAACAGCATATTTTCCAAACTTCTTTATATGATCTTTATATAGACAATAAGCTTGCCTCATTCGAACAGCTAACACAGAAATTGGACATCCACAAGTCACAGTGGTATTTACAATTGAGACATTTTGCAATGTCGAATTCTGGATGTTTTCCTCTACGTCCTCTGACTTCTCTTTTAGAGGAATTTTCCATGGTTCAGATCTGTAGAGGACAAAGTCAATAGAAGTGTGATCTATAGTTACTGAGCTTCACACTGTAACTACATTTAATCATATTTTTGATTCGCCTTATATTTATTCATGCTATTATGAAACGGTAGAAGGAAAAAATTGTAAAATTAACATTTCCAACCATACTTTCAGTTTTTCTTTTTAAATTACCATCAATAACTGAAATTAAGCATGAAAACAATAAATTAGAAGATTTGGACACATCCAGAAACGAGTTGCTTGCAATTTTGATGGTTGTGCAGGAGGATCCACTTCTGCTTTTCAAAGATGTATGGTTGCATAACTCTGCATCCGTTTGCAGCCATTTTCACATCCGAGTGTAAGCTTTGAATTAGCGTTTGGGGGTCGTGGCCAGGAATGACTTATTGGACTTAAAGTGACAAGACACCTTAAAACATCTTGTTCTGAAAGGAGCTCAAGTGAGCAGACTAAAATCTTAACTAAGAATTATTTTGTGCATAAAAATGTAACGATCATGTTTTGTATAACGCATCGACCTAACCTAACCTGTTCAACGAAGTACAAATGGTGTGTGACCTTTAAGCTTGCAGGTAATTGTAGATGTAGATATACAATTTTAGTTAATATTCAAATGAAAGTAAATTAGCTCTAATCTATGGGGCCAGACTATAGAAACGATCAAGTACTTTATTTGGTAAAGTGCTGTCCAATTAAAAGAGGTTTAAAAAAAGACTTTGACAGTTCCTGGAGTGTAGCTTTCCAGCTTCCTCTGTTACGGTTTTAGTATTAACTTCTCACTCCTGTTACCTTTATTGGACAATAAATGAGTGACCATTATTTTTCAAAATTTCCTCTTTCTCAGAATCTTCCTTCTGCTTTCTAACATCCGTTTCTCTATTATTCAAGGAAAAAAGCCATCTGGCATTTGTGAAGGCTGCAACACAATGCTGTTCAAGCTTTAACGACCGTCACCGGTAGCTGTAACGCGGATCAGCCCAACCGCAGCAAAGGGACAAAGGCCAGAGAGCTGAACCTTGGTTATTTGTCACTGAGCCGTCAGGAGGCCTGAGAGCTCAGAGCCAGAAGACGGAAGCTTTTGTAATGATTAAGCCACTTTATTGCTTCACATGTAAAAAAAAAAAAAGATGACGCCCATGTACTCACAATATATTGGTGAAATTTGTGCAAATTAGACACAAAGCATAACAGAAGCAGTTTATGCATGTAAGCAAACCATGACCTGGTTGTGGGGTGAAAGGTCATTCAGCCAAGTAGATGGTGTCACTCCAAAAGCAAAAGACAAATTAATGAAGAGAAAAAAAATAATGTTAAAACTAACAAAATAACTAAAACTGATATTGAGATTTTCATTAGCTGAAATAGAAATAAATAAAAATGGTAACTGAAGCGTAAAAATTGTGACGTTCATGTGACAGCTGGTGTTGTTGAATGTAAAACAATGTGTGGTGTTAATTTATCAAAAAAAAAAAAAAAATGGGTGCAAACTTTGTAACTCTTTCACAAATGCTGATTTAACACCAGGTAGTGTGAACACTGTTAAAGTAAGACTGGCATATTGCAGAAATATTTAATTTGAAAGTCAAATCGTTAGTTTGTAAGCTAAATATTTAACTTAATTAAATATTAAGTTTGCAGCTGACATTTATAACTGTAGGAGTAAAATATAACTTTGAAAAATGAACACCCAAACAAACCAAACGTTAAGTGTTTACTGTGTAACTTTACAAACCTCATACCAATATTTGCATAAAAACAGTCTTAGGCTACAATAATAGTAATAATAATAATAATAATAATAATAATAATAATAATAATAATAATAATAATAATAATAATAATAATAATAATAAAATTCACTCAGCCCTAACAAATTACATAAAACTTACCTTATAAAGCGCAGCCTGCATGAATGGGACGGTTTGGGAGCCTAATTTAATTGAAAGTTTAGAAACGTTTTTCTTTTCATTATTACAATTGTAGGTGTGTTCTTTTCTTCAGTACCACGCCCCTCACATTTTTCTTTTCGTTTTCCGTGTTAGCAGAAGTTAAAGAGTTCACTCCCCCCGGTGACTGCAGCTAGTTGTACACCTGTCCATAGAAATGACTCGTCCCTTATAAGCCGTCGTTAGTTTGGAGTCCCGCGGGTGAGAGGCTACAGTACTGGGGGGCAACCATTGAACCCGGAGGCTCGGAGCGGGTCGGCTCGGTTCGCAGCAGCAGCAGCCATGGGGGACCAAGACGCTGGTTCGGATGGAGAACTTGGCCTGAGAAAGTAAGGGCTCTGAATTATTGAACTCACTGAAACTTCAGTCAACAAACCTGGAGAAGGAATTGTAGTTCAACATGCTGCAGCGTGTTCTCTTCCACAGAGAACACGCTGTTACTTTTTATATCAGAGGTAAATCTTAACTTGGTCAAATCCTCTCTGCCCGACTTTAATATTTTTGAAGCGATTTTTAAATATATATATATATTTAGGCCATGCCAGCTCCGTTATAATACAAGCGGCATTTTAATTTTAAGCATTTATTAATTTTCCATGTCTCCAGGATTGAGCCTTGGGGTGCTCCGTGAGTGCTTCTTTCTGTTTTCTTAGCTTCGTTAGGTTCACCACTGTGTTGTCCATAATGGCTTTAAAATGTTTCTGATCTTCATGGGTGAAGGGATCTCAATCACTTTGCTGATCAAACATTTTCGTATTTCTGTAGTTTGTTGCCTTTTGAGATCTTTGTGCCTACTTCATGTTGTCAGACAGGTTCTATGAAAGAAGAGACGTCTTGATTCTACAGCCATAGCCTAAAAATAAATAAATAAATAAATGTTCCACATAAAAAATTACAAAATAAATAAATAAATAAATGGGTAATTACTTTTTCACAAAAGGCCAGAGTGGTTTGGACAGTGTTTATTAAAAAAGAAAAATCCATAACTGAGTGCAAGCATTTAAACTCTGGTGCTGAATTTTCTCTATTGCTGTCTAAGAACAAGTCAGTTTGGTACCATAGATATAGCTGATCTGACTGTGATCGAAATGTAATCCTAATCCTGAATCTACTTAATCTACCGACAGTCAAATGTGCAGGTAGATGTATTTTCACTTTTCTTTCCAGGAAGCCCAGCTATCAAATGTCTCGTTTCAGCTTGAAACAAAATTAAGTAAAGATATTTTTTTCACTAACAGTAATTTTTCGAGATAATAAACTGTATTGACTCAAGGAGAAAAGTCTTTATTACATGGTTTGAATTAAACTTGGTCATCATTTTAGAGCAGGAGGTGATCATGAAAGGCACGTGACGTTTCCGATCCATTTCCACTCCGAAGTTGTTCGTATTTCACACGCTTCCTGTTGAGTAGCGTTTCTGCGCTTTGGTTTGGTTATAGTAGTATATAGCTTTGAGATAATCGCTGCATCGTTTGGTGATGGAGCCAAGAATTGGGTGAAAACCGATTTCCACATCACGTTACAGAAAAATTTCCCGTTGCTTTGGATGCAAATTATATAAAAATATATGAAAAGAAAACAACACTGATTGACAAGTCTGTATTTCCTGGGTTGATGGTGTTGTTAGTCCTGGGAGAGACGCCTTTTTAAAAATGATTATTATTATGTCTAGAGGAAAAATTGTCATTTTCTTTTATGTCAAGCTTGCATGCGGTTGCAGTGTGACAGCTGCAACTGCCACGCTGCAAAACTTGGCGTTTCACAATCCATCATAGCCCCTAAGCTGCATACATTTCCAAAATGCTGAAAGTGCTTTATAATGTACATTAACTTCCTTATTCTTAGCTACTATTGTGTGTGTGTGATGATTTTAATATTAAAATGTTATGATTTTAATATTTTTAGTGACGTAGGATTTGTCCTGACGTACTCCAGAAAGAAGAGTGCAGACGTGACAAAAGGAGACGGTGAATGCGATGACCACTGAAAGAAAAACTATTTAGCCTAGCTAACACTCATGACATAAAAAAAATGTTTCTATCATGCAACTGTTTTTGATTAAACACATAAAACCTGCTACAAAGTGTTAACGACACGCTAAACTTTCTGATGCTGTGAAACTGCACGCGCTGATCGGCGGTGAGATTGCTTGCGCTTTAAAAAAAAAAAAGAAAGATAGGAAATGAAAGCACTAGCAGCAAGCACTTTTATCATGGTGTTGGAACACTGCCAGCATAACCATTTCACTACTGGTTAAAACTGTTATCTGTCATATCAGCCTGTGTCTGGGTGTGTGAGCCAACATCCTATTCCTGTGGTGAGCAGACAGTTCCCCGGGTGATGTGTAATGTTTTATCACTTCTCTAGAGCTTTTTTCCCCCATGTAAGCTAGCATTGAACAATGTGAACGACTAGCGATGTACAATCACTCTTTGTTTGTATAGCACTATTAATGTGCTTCACATGTAAAATAGGCAAAATAGTTACATTAAAAAAAAATTTAAAGCACAATGACCCAGAATAAAATAAGTGATAAAAGCAAAAGAAGTGACGACATAATCGGGCTAATTGTCCAGCTCCCATGAACTAAAAGGAAAGGAAACACTTTTTGTCACTCAAGTTTAAGCTTACTGTCTAAACTTAAAAGCTTTTACAGGATTTCACTTTCATTCGTTCAATGTAGAAAGATGGAAAGGTCATGCACTTTTGTCAACATTATTTAGCAACAAACAAAACTTTTTGGAACGTTACTAGAGATGCACCGATCTGATTCTAACATCTGTATCGGTCCCGATATTAAAAGACATTCTAGATCAGGTATCGTGACAATGTTTCCGGTCCATAAGGGCAGATCTGTTCAGTCTAATTCTATCTCACAGTCACAAGAAGAAACAGATGAACTGATGTTTCTATGTTGGTGAAAAGATGTAATCTTTAAAATGTATTCAGTGAGGCCTTCCAGTTAATCTGCAGTACACTGGTACTGGTTGACATTTATAGAAGTCAAAGTCTGACTCATATGAAGATGTGATATTTCTGGTTTTTCAGAACCTAACATCTTATAAGCATCGTTTGTGTTGCTTTTATCTGCCGCCTGTCCTGTACCCTTCTTATTATAGCATGCTAGCATGTGTGCAGCTAAGTGAGATAACTCTGTTTGTAAAACTACTCAATCTGACTGGTGACTGTTTTTTTTCTTTCACTCCAGAGAAGTAGGATAAGTGGTTGGTTTGTCCTCCAGAAGCCTTTAACAGCACAAATAGCTCAGCTTAACTCTTAAGTCTAAGCAGTCTGAGACCACAGGGTTCTATTAGGAAATAGTTCTGACGTATCACGGACCTCGACCATCTTCACCATCGCTGTGGTTTGCGCATGTAGGTTGTGCGTCAGATTCACAGGAGAAGAGAAAAAAAGAAAAGAAAAAAAAGAACTGCGTTTAAAATTTTAACACGTTAAAATCTGAGAGATTAAGATGATCAATTCATACTTTTTACCTTTGTCTTTGTTAGTTGAAGAGCCCGTTAAGACGTTTTTTCTGTCTACGTTTTTTTTTTTTTTTTAATCTTAATTGCTTCAGTGTTATGCATTTTAATTTTTTTTGGTTGTTTTTTGTTGTGCATCTTGAGTTGTTGTAAATGTGCTACATACATTTATCTGACCTTTGACCTTAGCCAACATGTGCCGCTCGAAAATAATGCCAAAGTTCTTTACATCATTACCAGAGGACAATTTAATGCCAACTAGAGTAAGTGACTAGCGAAGCAGTTGTTCTTTTAGAGCCTCTGTCACGTCCTAACTTAAAGGCAGAAAATTAATTCATCCTGTTTTTTGCACTGAATCGTGTGGCACTCCACAAAGTGCATGAGGAAGATTATTTATTTGTGTTAATGAACAAAGTCTGTCAGAGAACTGTATCCAGGACATGTGACCCTGAAGTTAAAGTGTCGTTAAGCAGGTTAAAGGAGGAAATGGGGCTGAACGCGGTTAGTGGACAAGTTTCAGCTGAATAAAAAAAGAGAAATGTGTGTTTTTCTTGTACTTTGCCATGATGCCCTACTTAGTGTTGGTAGATTGCATGAAATCCTAATGAAAAGTAACTTAAGCATGATGGGTTGGGTTTGTGTTAGATAATTTTTTTTGAGTGGATAAAATTCTTATTATGAAATGGGGCAAAATAACATCACAGCTATTAAGCTGCTGATGTATTTATTTCGTATCATATTGATTTAGGAATGAAACGTTAATGAGTTTTAATTAGATTTTTTTTCCTTTCCAGACAGTTTCCCAAACACCTGCTTCATCAAAAGCTTCCTGCGTTCCACTCCTGGTTTCAAGGACTGCTCATGCTGTGTCTGCTGGTGTTCGTCGTGTTCTTGGCCTTTTCGGACAGCACCCTGTCGTGGTCCGAAACGTTCTCTCTTCAGAGACAGTACCAGCGTTTTTTCAACCAGAGCTGGCAAGTGCGCGCACCTGCTTATCTGATTCACCCAAAACACAGAGCTTTTGTAAATACAATGAAGGAAAAGACGACACCGACCCCTGAAGGCCTTCAGTACCATGAAGCATATCCGCACAACTACAGGTTTGTCATGGACAACCCCGAGGTTTGCAAAGTCAACTCGCCTTTCCTGGTCCTGATGGTGCCGGTGGCACCAAGCAACGTTGCGGCTCGGGACGCGATCCGGGCAACGTGGGGCAAAGACCGAGTGGTTCAGGGTGAGACGGTACTCACTCTGTTCGTGTTGGGTCTCGATAAAAGACACGACGTTGAGAAGCTCCAACAGGAGAACCAGCAGCACAACGATCTGATCCAGAGTAACTTCCTGGACACGTATCTCAACCTGACCATTAAAACCATGGTGATCATGGACTGGCTGGCCACGCGCTGCCCTGCAGCGGCCTACGCCATGAAGGTGGACTCTGACATGTTCCTGAACGTCGATAACCTGGTGATCATGTTGAAGAAACCAGGGATCCCCCAAAAGAACTATCTGACAGGAATGCTCATGTGGAACAGACCCGTTATCCGGTCCAAGAACTCCAAGTGGTATGTTCCCGAAGAGATGTATCCCGACCCTCAGTATCCCACATACACTCTGGGCATGGGGTATGTCTTTTCCAACGACCTTCCCGCCAAATTTGTGGAGGTCTCAAAATCTATCAAGCCTTTTAACATAGAGGACGCTTATATTGGGATGTGCATTAAAAAGCTGGGACTTTCGCCGACGTCTCCGCCAGACCCTTCACAGTTTAAGGCGTATAATTCTAAGTACGATCGCTGTGAATTCTCTAAGATCATTACGTACATTCTTGGCTCTTCGGAACAATTGAAAAACTATTGGGCAGACTACAAGAAGCCTGGACCTCACTGCTAAAGCCGTTCACACTACGGATTCAATGTGATGATGTAACTTATTTCTAGATATTCTGCAGGTTGAAAAATTGCGAATGGCAATCAACGTTTAAAAAGAAAAGAGTTTTTTGCTTCAAATTTCGTGAAGCAAAGCTGTTATACATGTTATACAGTTAATCTGGCAGGATGTGAAACACTACTGGAATTGATGTGCAATTCTTTTAAAAATGGTTTGATATGTTTTTTCTGTGTGTTTTGTTATATTTTAAAAAGGAAATTGCACTGTTATTCAAACAGAGAAGCTGGCCTGCACTTTACTGAGTAATGGATGTCATCACCAAAACTAACATGTCAACATGAAAAAAGGGCAAGAACTTTTACTTGAAGTTAGCACAACATAAATTAGTACATGCAACTACGACTATCAGAGAAAAGGTTGCATTATGTTGGCTATGTCCAGTAAATTAAAAACATAAATCAACTGTGTTCCTGTTAATTGATTTTAAACGATGTACCTGGGATTTTGGAATAAAATGTTACGTTTTGTGAGTTTTGTATTTGATTTGTTTTTCTTTTCAGCCACAATTTTCCACATGTTCTTTAGATTTGTTTTTAATTGTTCTGGATTTTGACTTAGTACATACTAAAACTCATCACGATATGAGGGTTTCATATCCACCATTAAGGATGTTGACTGATGTTGATAATTGTAGATACAGGACTTTTTTATTGGTTTTTGTTTTAAATACTGCCGAACTGGTGATGTGGCGTTTCCCGTTCCATCTACAGTTTTCTTTAAACACTGTAGTTTGTTTTATTTTTAAGCACCTGTGTGGGGAAGTCTAAAACTGTTAGAAGGAAGTTTAGCTTTCAACACGTACTATTAAGAAAAAAATAAGTGTTGCCTGTAGCACCTACAACTCTAAACTTAAATTAAAAGTGGGTGGTGCTTGCTTATGGAAAGTAAAGATTAAAATGTTTGTAAGTTATTGCTTCACCATGTTGAAATTCTGACTTCCTTACTAGAACGCTGTTATCTTGACATCAAGTCCAGCTCCGGGTTCCCATTTCTGAGTTAACTGGAACGCAGCGTAAAACTTTCAGGAGTGCATTTTGTCTTCTGAAAACGTCGGGAGAGTTTGTCCGCTTCTCTCAGGAGCCAATACAGAGAGACACAGAGGAAAGCAGCGATAAGTTTGTTCTCTCAAAAGGAGAAATTAAATTTGGCCACAGATGGTTTGGATTTTAGCTGCAAAATGAAGACAAAGAGAATGAGCTCACCGGTCGCCGTTATGCGTTACCCTTTTTTTATTGGTATTTAAGACATACAGAGTCTAAATCTTAAGATTTTCTTTTAACCGACCAATCCCTCAGCTTCTTTGAAAATAAAAAACAATAGTTTGATGGAACTCAAAGTGCAAAGTAGCTTTTATTTGTAACCTCTCATGAGGTCAGATCATCCTCCCTGGGTCAGCTGGGTCACACCAACAAGCAGAACCCCACCCAACAGTGGAAACGGATTGTTTGTGCTCAGTTTCTGCCTGATGACAGAGATGATTTCACATCCTTCTGCTTGTTGGTCCCACAAGAGTCAGATTCCTGGTTCTGATCCGTCAACAGCAGTCGGGTTTTCTGAAGCTTCAAAATGCTCTGGCTGACGGAAACGTGTTCACCACTAACAAGTGAAGGCGTTTTCCTCAGGTATCCAACGGGCCTCTGAGAGACAGAGCAGCGGCTAACCTTTAGCGTCTAAGAGAGTCCCCTCTGATGCTGCCTATATGAAAAAACCTTAAATATTTTGTAGCGTCCTCTACAGGTTTCATATGGGAGTAGTTAGAAGCTAATGCTGTTTGGGGTGCAGTCTGGTTCTGAAGGTCTGTAAACTGCTGTTTATCTGCTGTGGATCAACCTGGATTCAGATCCATCAGACATACAACAGCTGAAGTTGGTGATGATCTGCAGAACTCAGGACCCTAAGGAGGAAATAAAGTTCTGGTCCAGCTTTCTGCAGCAGAAACACTAGAACAACAGAAAGTTCATGATTTGCATTGAGATTAAATCTAAACTGAACATTTAATTGATATCTGTTGATTTATCTGTGCAAAAATTTATCAAAAACAAATTTGACAAAACTTTACTGTACATTATTTTAATAAGCAATTTATAGATAAACTTATGTTATCAAAAGAAAGACCCAGAATTTCTGTAAAGAGTTTTAATAAATGGACACAGGAAGCTGACAGACCTGGCAACCGTACCAACAGTGCCGAATTTGTTAATAAGCTCAAGGTGCATGCGCCAGCCAAATGATGCTTCGTGAAATAACGAAGCTTTCCAGCCTTTGCTTTGCCCAAAGGTTCATTAAATCATGCTTCATTCATTACTTAATGGTGACATCTGCTGGTGAAATGGTGACAGCCTCAGTCATCATACTAAAAATAAATAAATAAATAAAAAAATAGCGTATGCAATATTGTCTCAAAATTTTTGTCAAACCCATGCTTGGTGACATTTCCCAGCCAGCATTCCTAGGTGGGACCCATGTGGGGGAAAGGAGGGCTGATATATGGGTCCCATATGGGTTTGTCTGCGGGTTCCATGATGGCCCCACATTGCTTTGCCCATGTAGGGCCACAGCCCACATGGGCACTACATGGGCCCTAAATGGACAAACCCATGTGGGCCATCACCATATAGGGCCCATGCAGGGCCCATGTGGGCTCTGGCCCTACATGGGCAAACCCATGTGGGCCACCACCATATAGGGCCCATGCAGGGCCCATGTAGGCTCTGGCCCTACATGGGCAAACCCATGTGGGGCCATCGTGGAACCCGCGGACAAACCCATATGGGACCCATATAGTCTGCCCTCCTTTTCCCCACATGGGGCCCACCTAGGCATGAATCCTGTTTAACTGTATTATATTTTTATAGTTTGTGAGGGTTCTCACAGTAACCAGCCAGAGAGACGCTGGATGGAATTCAAAAAATAATCTTAATTTATTACAAAAAAGTCCAAAAATAATCAAACAATGAAGAATTGGGCCCAAAACTGAGGTCAACATAACAAACTACAACTCAGGTGTTAACACAAAGAACTCAAGCACAAAACTGACCTAACAAGACATGAGGGGAACTTAAATAGTGGCTGATCAGACCACTGCTGACAAGGGGTAATTTAAACATACAAAAACTTAAATACAATACCAAATCTTTAAATTAAACAAACATTAGACTGAAACTACCAAATAGAAGAAACATTAAAGAAATGATCAAATTATATTAAAGAAACCCAAATTTCCCCATCCCCTGGCAAACAAATGGAACGGCCGCTGAGGAGGTTTTGCAAGCCATATATGGATGTCAATTAGCTGGAGCTCTTCTGTGACCCTCCAGCAGCAGCTCCAAAGGAAACTGGTAACTTAAAACAAATACATTAATTTGTTGCTTTTAACAAAAATATAAAGAACTGACAAATAAAGTTAACTAAATGTGTGCACTGCAAATAGTTAACTAAAAGGTCAGACTAATGAAAATAATTTTTAATAAAAATCTAAACTATTCACTAATTAATATCTAAATTAATGTAAAGGATAAACAAAATGATTACCATTCAGGTCTGTGTGACAGTAGGATCAGCTGTCACATAGTTATTGAAATGATTTATACCCAAACTAATCCTGTAATATGTTGACTGTTTTTTTGTTCAACCGTAGAACATAAAGTATTATTATTATTATTATTATTATTATTATTATTATTATTATTATTGACTTAGGAGTGTAGTGACGGTATTCTTTGACTCGTTCTCTAAAAAGCTAAATTTCTGTAAGTTTGACCCTAGTGGTGTTCCAGTAGGCCACGCCAGCGCTTTTCTTTTGCATAGCTTCCTCTCATAGTTGAGTGACTTCAGGGTGTTTTCAGAGCGGGTGGACAGCCGTGACAGCCTCTCCGTGTCGATAACAGCGGTGCAGCCTTATCAGGCTTTTCTCTGAAGTCAAGAATCCCGCAGCGAGCCTGTCACCCCGGCGGACGGGCGGACTCCTGCTGCCTGCGGCTCCACCGGTGAGGACCTTCGGGGTTCGGTCGGTCCCCGGCCTCCGGTGTGCTCTCCGCCGAAGTCGGTGTCATTTTGTTCATGTTTTCTGCTCTAAATGGATCAAGGCGACGTCTGGAAATGTTCTGCGGTGATGAGCGGGAGCCCCATCCTTTACATAAGTAAGCTAATGCTTAAATTAGTACATTTCTTTCTGAGTTTACATTCTGTAGCAGGTGGTTCGTGACACTGTAAACTATTGAGGGCCTATTATTTTTTTATTTTTATTTTTTATGAGTGGAGGCGTGGGAGGTTATGAGAAAAATAATAATGCTTCGTAGATAAAGTTGGATATGCTGAAAAAAAAGGGTTTTAAATGTACAAAAGACAAACGTTGGTTTTAGATAAAGCAGCGCCGTCATTTTGTTCGCTGCTCTAGAACAATTAACAGGAAGCATAGCAGATGTGCTGTTTTGTTGTGGCAGCTAACAGAGGAGCCTTACTTTTTCAGAGAAAATAATTTGCCAAATAAAACCAAATTAGTCAGGGTGGGGTTTCTTGTTGCCCTAAGAAAAGTGTCATCAGCAAACAAACTTTTAGAAATTAGACAAGTTCAGAAATAGATCTCAGTTAAGCACTTTTTACCCTCAAAAATGTTTGATTTTTGTTTTCTTTGCTTGTTTATATGTATGAGTATGATCAGAAATACTTATGTATTGGTTGCTTTAGTTTATGGAAGACAATTCTGTTTGATAAATATTTCAAATTTTGCTGGGACAGGTTGGGATGGGGCAAGAAAAGACTGTGAAAGTTAAAGGATGCTTAAAAAAACACTTGCTTGTAACATTCCTCTGGAGAACAGGGTAAACAGGTGATTGATTCACAAGGAAGGATGGGTACAGGTTCAACACTAGGTACAATGATCATGTTCCCGGCATTAACATTTAAATATATTTAAATATTTAAATATAACATTTGGGGTTATAATAAGGCCTTGAAGGAGCCCAGGAGTTTAGACTTATGATGATGAACTGTATTGAAAACCGGACAATGTACAACTCAAACAGATGTCACAGTGTGATGTGCTGTAGATGATAGCAAAAGCTAATTTGCATCTGCAGTCCCTTGACAATTTACAAAAATGGACATGCAATAAACAATAAAATAAGACAGAATAGAGCAGAATCTGTGGCAAGACATAGATTATGGCAAGGAGGGATTCCAACTCATCACCAAATATGCTAACCAGTTTTAATTTTTTTCTCTACAGAAAACCTTTATGTCAGGAGAAGAAGTCGTCATTTCGCTTTTGGTTTCATTTCCTGGTTCTTTTTTGCCTGCTGATCCTCTATCTCTTCTACACCATGTGCAACAACACACAGTCACTACGTGAAGGGTTTTCTCTCCAAAAGACCTTGAGCTGGCTTTTTGTCCAAACTCCTCAGGGTAATGCACCGCCTTATAGAGTCCACCTGAAACACAGACTTATGCTAAATGATATACATGAAAAAACAGAGCCACATCCTGCGCAGCAGCAGCGCCTTCAGTACCATGAAGCGTATCCGCACAACTACAGGTTTGTCATGGACAACCCCGAGGTTTGCAAAGTCAACTCGCCTTTCCTGGTCCTGATGGTGACGGTGGCGCCAAGCAACGTTGCGGCTCGGGACGCGATCCGGGCAACGTGGGGCAAAGACCGAGTGGTTCAGGGTGAGACGGTACTCACTCTGTTCGTGTTGGGTCTCGATAAAAGACACGACGTTGAGAAGCTCCAACAGGAGAACCAGCAGCACAACGATCTGATCCAGAGTAACTTCCTGGACACGTATCTCAACCTGACCATTAAAACCATGGTGATCATGGACTGGCTGGCCACGCGCTGCCCTGCAGCGGCCTACGCCATGAAGGTGGACTCTGACGTGTTCCTGAACGTCGATAACCTGGTGATCATGTTGAAGAAACCAGGGATCCCCCAAAAGAACTATCTGACAGGATTGCTTAAGGGCAATGTGCCCGTTATCCGGTCCAAGGACTCCAAGTGGTACGTTCCTGAGGAGCTGTACCCTGACCCCCAGTATCCCATATACGCCCAGGGCATGGGGTACGTCTTTTCCAACGACCTTCCCGCCAAATTTGTGGAGGTCTCAAAATCTATCAAGCCTTTTAACATAGAAGATGCTTATATTGGGATGTGCATAAAGAATCTCGGACTTTCAGTTACATCTCCTCCGGATTACTCTCAGTTTAGGGACTATAACACAAGATATGATCGCTGTGAATTCTCTAAGATCATTACGTACATTCTTGATTCTTCAGAACAACTGATCGATTATTGGACAGACTATAAGAAGCCTGGACCTCACTGTTCGGACAAACTTTAATAGTGATATGGGATTTACTTTTTATAATTTTTTAATTAGGATTTTTTTTTTTTTTTTGAAAAATGTTCTTACACTGAAATCTTTTGTTTCAGAAACTTTCAATCCGCACTTTATTGTAAAACAGGGAATTTATTATTATTATTTTGACATGTTTTATTTAAAACTCATTGATGAAACACTGAGCAGCATTGAAGTTCAATTTAATACACTCTAAAGATAATTTGTCTTTTTTGGGTGTCTTTTTTTCCCCCACTTCATCCGTCTAACAGATTTATATTTATCAAAAACGTTTGCGTCTATTGCATGTAGAATCTTGATAAAATATTTATTTTATTATATCTGCTCTTTCTTTTAGAATTTGGCTGTTTATAAAAAAAAATGTCATCAAATAAATGTTTTTAATGAACAAAGTCAAATGAAATTAGGCACTTCACCAAAAATCATAAAGAAAAGACACCGTTTGATTTATTTAAATGGGACTCTCGTGTTTTCTGTCGGCTTCAAAGGCAGCAAACGGCACATGAAGTTTGGAATCGTAATTAGCAGCTTTCTCTTGAAGTCTTTACCGAGAAGAAATTACTTCCGCGGTAAGAAAATTCTGTTTACATCTACCGAAGTCACAATCTGCCAAGAGGGTTGTAGTGTTGTGCAATGCACTTTAACCATCAGGAGTATAAAACCTGACTTACATATAAGTGTATTGAGAGAAAACATTTGATGGTTGGCAGAACTGGAAATTGATCAACAAGTCATTGTTTTTGTTCAGATATTTATCAGCTCCTGCAGGACTTTTTTTTTTTTAGGTTTTGACCAGAAGTGGAATGTGGGAGCAGATTTCCCAGAGAGAACTGAGCAGGAAGGCTGACTGGAGGCAAAAACTTCCTCAGGAAGGGAGCAATTCTGACTAAGCATTTAAAAAAAAAAAAAGTATTTAGTTCATGGTCCTGTAATAACTACAAGAACCACCCACTGAATTTATTCAAGAGATGACTGATGATTCTCTATGATCCATTACAAAATATCAGTAAGTCTGCATTTAAACTGATTAATGTTCCTAGTACAGAGCGTACCACTTTGCCAAAACAAAATGCAGACTATTAAACCTTACATGACTACTAAACATGCCTGTTTTCAACTTGAACTTGAATACAATATAAAGAAATTGTGCTCATTTGTTTTTATTTTAAAATGTATTACATTGGATAAATGACAAAAAGTCAAATCGAAACAAAGATGTAAAAAAACAGCAAGGTTAGCCTGACACCTAGTGGCATAAAAAGGTTATTGCACGAGTGGGATTTGAAATCGAAATATATACAACTAATATGTTAGAGCAGTTGTATAGTCTAGAACGGTGTGAAAAAGTGTTTATCTCCCTGCCGAGTTCCTATTTCTTTTACGTGTTCGTCACTCTCAAGTGTTTCAGAGCATAAAGTCAATCTAGATATTAGAGGAAGACGACACAAGGTTTTGTTTTGTTTTTTCGTCAAAGTGGCGGAAAGAGGCCTCCATAGTTTTACGTCGAAGCTTAAACTTTTCGAACAGTGAATCGTGTTTGCTGTGAAAGCTGATTGTGTCTGCTCTGTTGTTTGGCCAGGGCCGACAAGGAAGCGGGGCATGTCCAGTCCGCTGACAAGGATCTGTTCCCTCAGGTAGCTACACCTTTCAATGGTCGCGCGCAGTTGTTTTATTCTTCCACCGTGTCATTTTACATCTACCTTAACATGACTTCCGGTCTGTTGGGAGCGTTTCTTTACCTCAGAGAAGACGTCGAAGAGAGGAAGAGTGTTTGAAAAACAAAGCGAGGAACACAAAGGTAGGCTACGGGAGGGGAAATACAAAGTTATCGACGGGTTGTTTGACGATATAACTCGGTTAGCTAACGATTATCGGACTACGGGATAAAACACCGGAACCGTGTTCAGTTTTACACATGTTTGGAGTCGTATTCTTAGAGAAAATCATCTGGTGCAGCATACATCACCTACTTCCTTATTTTCTAAGTAAAGTTTTCCTACATGTTGCTGCCCTGAACAGCAGATACAGTGAACAGTACTTGCAAAGCTCTGCGGTCTAAATGTAATCACAAAAAAATCCATACATATGTAATAGCTGTTTTATTTTAACTATATTATAGATGTGAAGTTTGTCAAAATTGGTTTATTCGGCACGTTTCTCACTAGTGAATCACGAACGATCCGATTCTTTTGAACGGCTCTTTACCATGAATGACAGGATTCGAGGACTTATTAATCCTTGGTTCATAGTTATTGTGTTGCCTTAATTGTTATAGTTAAAGGTGCAGGAGAGGAATTTTGTTTCTGCCAAATCAACTCAAGTCCACTTTTTTCCTCTGTTACATTTTCTTCTTTTTTGTTTCTATATTACAAATGGCACTAAAATGTAAATTATATATATATATATATATATATATATATATATATATATATATATATATATATATATTACTGAATGCAGATCATTTAACTTTTTTTGTGAACTTCACTCATGAAAACAATGAAGATAAAACTTTTATGGATTAACAGTATTGTTCTTATAAAGATATACACTTAAAAAAATGTATAATTTGAACATGTTTTTGAAGTGAATGTATCCTGAAGATTAGGTTCCCTTCAGAGATCCATATTCCTAAATTTACAGAGTATTGTTGTGTTCAGTTAGTGAGCTTCATGGTTTGTTTCTTTTATTTCCTTCAGTCATGTGTGAAAAGTAAAAACCTAAACAAGCCATTCAGGTTTTGGATCCAGAACCTTAAATCCCACCTAATTGTCCTCCTGTCTTTGTTTCCGCCTGCTGAAGGCATTGATTTGAGGAACCTGTTCAACTTGTGGACTTGCATAAACAGGATTCTCTCACTTTTCCGAAATAACTACTTTCCTCTTCACCAAACTTGCCTTGCAAGTGTAAACTAATTTAGTCATGTTTAAAATTTAAGTTTTTAAATTTTAAAAATAATAATGACTTTGAAAAAAATGTAATGGCATTTTTTTTTTCAAATTATGTTGTATTAACCCAAGTATGTAAACCATCCATACTACTTTTTCTTTGCAGAAGCAAACAGTCTACACTATAGTTTGGTGTATACTGTCGAAGGAGTGAATACTTTTTGTAGACACTAGGAGTTGCAGGATAGCTTAGTGTAATGGGTCTGTCTTTTGGTTTTTATAAAAAGAACACAATAATAATAGAAATTTAATCTGCGATAATGTTGATATAGATCAGAAACAGAGCACATATAACTCCAGATGTCTCTGAAGTGGCTACATTAACATTTTATAACTTTAATAACTTTTCAAGCCATTAATGGTCTTAGTTCCTCATACGTAACATATCTGAAGAAAGTTTTTTAATCATGCCAAAAGTGGGAAGGGGAAATTCACAGAGAAGCATTATTTTCTAGATATGCTTTGCAACAGTCTTCCTCCAGACTGCAGTATGTAACTTTTATAAAAAATATTGTTTTACACATTTGTTTAAACTGTGACAGTACGGTATGAGACAGACGATCTGTGAAAGATATCAACATCCTCTGCCTTCTCCCAGTGCTAGCTAGAAACAACCAATCACAGCCAAGAGGCGGGTCTTAGTGCTGTCAATTACACCCATTTACACGCCACTCACCCCCGCTGTTGGCAGAGCCTGATGTGAATGCTAAAGCTAGTTAGCATGTCCACCAATGACAGCGGATAAACGGTTTTCCTGTAATGGTGAATTGTTTCTTCACCATTAGCACATTTAGCTGCTCATACATAATCTTGATTAACAGCAGTAAGGCCCTCCTCCTGGCTCTGATTGGTTGTTTTGGTGTTTCTCCAGACGGCAATTGTAGCTCAGGGACAAGGTGGAGCAGGTCGATCTTTTCACAGATTGTGTCATATTATACTGTCAAGAAATGGTGACAGTTTCAACAAATATATTAAAAAAACATACTTTTTTATAAAAGTTGCATACTGCACCTTTAATGAATGGGAATCCCCTGCCAACCAGGAAAACTTGTCTGATTTGGATCACTGGCTCTTGAACAGATCTTGAGTTCAGTGCCAAGCAGGAAAACCAATGTTTTCGTTGAACATTTCAACGGTTGGTTGGCATCCCACCCTGAACCGCCAGTACTGTTGTTTTAATTTTTAATTTTTTCACAACCTTGTGTTGCTTCCTCAAATCGAAAACATTTTTACACATCGGTTGTAGCATGCTTCGAAGGTATTGGAAACGTATTTTACTGAAGTTTAGTGAAATGAGTACAGAAAAAATTCTGATGGTGTTTCTTTTTGTTTCTTCCGCTGTTGTGGCCCCAGTGGTTTTTATTTCTACTTACGCCACACAGACAGAAAATACAAATATTTCACTGTGTGAGAAAACACTGTGTGTGTCCTAACTGGGTGTGTACAGTGGAAAAGGATTAAAGATAAGATTAAGAAAGTGATAAATTATGTCCGCATCAGCAAACCCAGTTTTTTTCTTCTTGTTCCTGAGTTACTTGTTGTTTTTTGTGTTGCAACTTTGTCTCCTTAAAGGTGAACCATCAAACTCTAAGTAACAGGAAGTTGACATATTGATGGCTGTCAGGACTGCTTACTGCCAGTTTTCAAACTATAAATGTATAAATATGGTCAAAATATATGATTAATGCCTAAATTTATTCTTTGTATTTAGTCCCTTTTTTTAGCCCTAAGCTTAGTTATTTTATTTGACATTCTTGTCTTTATTTTCAGCAGATCTGGGACATTTTTCACATGGTTTGGTTCGTGGACATTGGCTGAGAGCTGCATTAACAGGTTTGTGCAACTTATTTGCCCAATATAGAAACATTTTGACGTTATCTATGCTCATCATTTAAGTGCTTAAAGATCCATATATTAAAGCTTGCCAGTACTGCGAGTCCATGAATATTCACTCAGCTGCTCTGGGTTTGTCTGCTGCACATCCATGATACGACAAATATCCTCAAAGAGCCGCTAAGCTGTTAAAAGTGTTACAGCTCTCTCTGCATTCAATGAATAAAATTAAATATTTAACATCTTTCCTGTTGTAATTTGACACTTGTCAATAAAACAGATTTGATTTGACTGACTAAAATAATATTTAAGCCCACAAATGTTGAAGGTTGAAACTCTATGTGGTCCAATTAAACAAGTGTACCTAATAAAGTGGCCGTGAGGGTATTTTGTTAAACTTTTGCATTTATGAAGAAAAATTTTTGTTTCAGGTTTACATTAAACACCATCAGACATAAAATTATTAATAAATCACATCTTCACATGTTAACTAATATACTTCCGTGTTCACGAATGAGTTTGTAGAAATATGCTTTTGATTATTTACTCAGGAAAAGCTTCACAAGTTAAAACTAATGGACATCAATAAAATTTATTTTCTCTTGTTTGGCATATGTTGCTCCTCTAATCCTAAGTTAATTCAGTTTCAGGGTAAATTTTAATCTTTCCACTGATGGACTTGTCTGCTGTGGATGTGCCCACCATCACATTA
The DNA here is from genome assembly GCF_051168715.1 of Poecilia mexicana. Lineage (NCBI taxonomy): Eukaryota > Metazoa > Chordata > Actinopteri > Cyprinodontiformes > Poeciliidae > Poecilia > Poecilia mexicana. The sequence goes on along the minus strand of NW_028263371.1, from coordinate 5,103,102 downwards.
TGCTAGCTTAGAGTTTTGGTTGCCAGGCAACAGAAACCAGTTCCAACTGGAAATGCTTCACAGTCAGCATCAACTTAACATCCGATTAGTTCTTTTTTGTTTTGTTTTTTTTCACTTTGACCAGCCTGAATTTAAAGGTATTGCTCATTGGCTACACAATTAAAAAGTATTTTCATTTAAAAATGCTAAAATAATGACAGTTCTTGGAAACTTGTTTTGTACATTCACAGTATTTTCAAAGACTGAAATGTTAGTATCAAATTCTTTACTCAGAACTTAGTCATTTAACGCATGCTTTGCTCTGAAAGTTTTGCAATAACATTACTTTTTTTTATATATATATATACATACAGTTCTAATGGACAATAGGAGACGACTGAAGGACATCTTCATCTGCGTTTTGGTAGGAGTGACGTTGGTCATCATTTACCTTGTCTATGACAACGAGCCTGATCACCTGTATGGACCAGCATATAAAAAGTCCAACGTCAAGGTCTCTTCGCCGCCTGAGCCAAAGTGGGAGGACCCAGGACCGTACCATGTGGCCTACCCACGGAACTACAGATTTGTCATGGATAACTCTCCAACGTGCAAAACCACCACTCCGTTCCTGATCTTGATGGTTCCCGTTGCTCCCTCCAATTTGGAAGGTCGGGACGCCATCCGAAGAACGTGGGGGGGTAAGAAAATGGTCCTCGGTCAGCTGGTTGAGACCGTCTTCATAGTGGGGCTACCTGGAGGGGTCGACGCCAACCAGGAGCAGGCGAGAGTGAAACAGGAGAGCGAGCAGTATCGTGATCTCATTCAGAGTAATTTCCAGGACAGCTACCGCAACTTGACCATCAAGACCATGGTCATGCTGGAGTGGCTGGCTCAGCACTGTGCCAACGCCAGCTTTGTGATAAAAATCGACTCGGATATGTTACTGCATGTTGACAATTTGGTTGCATTGTTACTGGACCCCAAGACGCCTAAGGAAAACTACATGACGGGTTTGGTATGGTGGCACAGCCCAGTTTTAAGAAACCCTTTCAACAAGTTCTACATGCCAACTCAAGTGATCACAGAGCCGGAGTACCCCCCCTACCCTCTGGGCATGGCTTACGTCATGTCTCTGGATCTACCCAAGAAGATCCTGAGCGTCTCGCCTCAAATCAAGCCCATCTACATTGAAGACGCATACCTGGGCATGTGCCTGAAACGTCTGGGTGTGTCTCCTACCGACCCTCCCGACCAGAGGATGTTTCAGGTCATCCCCCGGCATCCTCTGAGCAGCTGCGATCTCTCCAAAGTGATCGCCATGACTACGACGAGCATGTCACAAATGCACATCTACTGGCAGAGGATCGCGCAGGGAGTTCACTGCTGAGCCTGATTTGAATATTGATTATTTTTGGATGGTTTGGCAAAGTTTCGTTCACGGCAGGAAGGTAAAGCCCGATTCACATGGGATAAGCATTGTGTGGAAGTTTACAAACAGAAGAAAAGTATTCTTACCACCTAGTGCAATAATTTTACGCCTTTTCTTTTTGATGCTGTATGTTTCAGGTCGACAGGGATTTGCTGGCTTGGTTTTCAGTTCCAGCCAACACAGCCTCCATTCTTAGCCAAAAGCAAATAAAAATGTGGCCAGGAAAACAAAAACGTATAATAACATTTTGGATCCCGACCATTTCTGTCCAAATCACAGAGATACCGATTTGTATTGGATCAGTTATTATCACAGGACCTCGGAGTTCAGTAGATAATTTGCTGGAGAACTTGTACTTTACAAATTACTGACATGGTCAATTCGCCCTGGATTATCAATGCAGACAATCCATATAATTCTTACAAATAGCATTTGGTCCACAGGTAAAACTAATCCCATGTGAACAGGACTTAATGTTGTTTTAAATTATTTTAGTAGGTTTTGAAGTTTTTTTTACTTATGCATAGAGAGCAGTCATTCTTCTGTGCACACAAATATTTTTACATTCAGTTTGTATTTGGCTGCTATCTGTAGAGTTTTTAACTTTCTTACCCTTGTATACATATATGTTTTTCATTGTTACTAAAAACCATTCACATTAAGCTGCAGTAACAGATTATGCAGGCCCAAATTTTAAGAAATGAAGCACATTTAGGATGAACATCAAATTTGGTTTGCCTGTTGTATTAGACGCACTCCCATTTTGTATAGGGTCTGTGTATTGGGTTGAAAGATGGTAAAAAGTTTCCCTACCAGTTGTTGCTGTTTTGCAGTGAGTTAGCTAAGGTAGCTAGCTAACAGGTAGTCACTCTGATCGTTTTAGCTAACTTTAGCAGCTTAAAACAACTCAGATCCACAATACACAACACAATATTAGCTGGTATTAGATGTCTGTACATTCACAAGAGACTATTTGCAGCTGCTTTTACAGCCATCTATTAATTCAGCTAATCAGCTAACTGTGAGTCTCTCTGGAGAGTCCTTGAAGATAACTTTCTAGGACATTATTAAATTGCACCTACTCTGAGGTTGCTCTGATAATCTTTAAGGGAAATGTTGGCAGCTATGAAGCACATTACACAAAGTAGTGATTAAGGATAGAATTGAAGGGAAAAAAACTTCAAGGTAGAGAAGACGCATGTTGGAAGGTTAGAGTAAAAATATTTAGTTTATTTTAAAATGAACAAATGTCTCTGTTATCTTTTCCTGTAAACATTTTTCCAAAATAAAAAAAAGGTTTACAGGATAAATTAAGAATGTCATTTTTACAGCAGTAGTTTGTCACCAAACCAGAAGGGGGCAGGCTAGCACTGCATAAAAGCTGTAACCCCGACCTCCTCTGACTTAAACTCTCAGGACTGCTTCACAAACAGCTTTTACATCTTTTAACACCTTTCAGTCACTTGTCTTGGAAGAATAATCACATCGACACACGAGTGGTTGCTACAGCCTCAGCTGAGGAAACGTCAAACTTTTTCTGTTACTGTCATGGCTGACTCTCCACGATGAAACCAGCTAACCATGCTTCAGTGATATTCAGTAAGCAATACAGAAAGAGGGACAGGCCTTGACTGACATGATCATGTTTGTTTTTTCTTAAAATCTCTTAGAAATGGTAGTAATAATAATACTAATAATACTGTGATGTGGTCAAGAGGTGAAACTAAATCCAAGCCTCTAAAATCGTAGTTCATATTGGACTTTTTATGACCTCATTTATGACTTGCAATAATAATTGGTGGTTGATGAAATTGACTATGCTATACTTTAAGAAAAAATTCCCAATAACACAATGACAAATGATTGATTTATAGCTTCTGTACATTCTGTTAATGACTGGACAACAGATTTGCTGTCATCCCTTGGATTTTGGGTGTACTATCTGAAATTTTTTAAAATAAATATTATATGGCTCAGTCATCAAATTGATTGTTTAATTGTTATAAAAGGCTACGTCTTCCTCCCACATCCTGTTTCTGTTTAGACTGTTTTGTTTGGATGTGCGTCTGCTGAGTTTTCACCCAGGTTTATTTGTTGTCTCACTATTTTAGGTAGTTTTAGACATAAACACACAGAGAGAAGACTATGCAGACTTTTCCAGTTGTGCACACGACCGAGGAAATTGTTCATCATCTCTCCCGTTGACGTTGCTACAGGGTGCTACTGTGTATATTATCTTTCTGTGTGTATATTTCTTTGATAAAGTACTGAAAGTCATGCAAAGTGTTTTTCTTTGATGACTGTATTAGAAAGTCCTTTTGGCAAAAGTGGATTGTGTACCGTAACAGCAGGGGAGGTAATAACAGTAACACTGGTGAATTTATTAAAGTATTTCTTTTTGTTCCCTAAAGGTTGGATTTTCTACATAATTCAGTGTCGTATTAATGCCGCTCCACTTTTACACGTGTTTTTACACACAGTCGTTCAGCCCACTCTTAGTTCAGTCCTTTGAGTTTCCTAATCATGAAAGTACTAATGGTTGCAGTCACATCAGAGCATTTAAAAAGCCATTTGTGCACAGAAAAGGCTCCGTTTTGCTCAGACCAGGTGTTTCGGTAATGTCCTCCCCCCACCCCAACCTCTTTCTCTTTCTTCTCCGGCTGGCAGACTGGCTGCCCTCTCCATCACCGTCTGAAAACAGACTGCACCATGGGGTCGTAAACTGTGGGCTACAGACACAATCTCTCACACATCTCACTCCATCGGTTTTTTTTTTTTTTTTTTTTACATATAAATATACACTTAAAAAGCTAATTTCACAGGCTCCAAATTTAAATGAAATAACTTTGTTGCACTTAGAATCGGGCAGGCTGACACTTTTAGAAAGCTGGTACTGAAACTTTTAAAATAAAATGGGAGTATCGGTCATCGATTAATATTTATAATTCTAAAAAATGTTAAGTTTTATGTGTGCTGTTAACTGGCATTATTTAAACCAAAGAGCAATAATCCAGTGACAAAACCTGCAGTAATTTGATAACCATGTGCTGTCTCAATTTTAAATTATGCTAACAGTGCCACCTGGTGGTCAAACAAACACAAGATACTGTTTTCAATGAAGTATTTTAACTTTCTTGCCGCCTTAAGAGATGAGATTTTACTCTGTACGCCATGCGGCGGATTCGCACTGACCCATGTGTGCTTTTTTGAGTTTTGCATCTCTGTGATTTCGGGAATTGACGGTCTGACGGGACAACCCACCTGTTTCCTTGTAACATTTTCTGTGCCCCTTCTGAGTGTCGCGCTAAGACTGTAGGAGGTTTAAATAAAGTTTGTAGGGAACCTCATTCCCTTTTGCAATTACAAATAATGAAATTAATTATGAAGAATCTGGGTTTAGCTGCAAGAATGAAATGTCTAATGACGATCAGAAAGAAAAAGGAGAGAAAAGAAAGATGGTAGATGGGAGAACTTCCTGGATCAGAGGCAGAAGAAGCAGCTCTCAGACTCACTCGTTCGTCTTTCAAAAACAACCAAAGCTCAGACTGAGTGGATGTAAAAATTTATAAACATGGTTTTCAAATCTTGCATCAGATTCTCGTCAGGATTTAGCTTTGAGCTTTGACTGGACCTTGAATACATTAACATGGTACATGTTTAGAACTGAATGTTTGGCTAAAACAGTGCAGAACCAACACATTTTTAAAATCACAGGATGCAGATTTTAGCAGTTATTTATTTTTTTGCATGAAATAAATCCTGCGTTGAATTTCCGTGACATAATGACCCAGGGAGGTTTCAGTAACATCGTCCCACATAGAAGAAAATGTATCAGTCCTCTTTTAAGTGTTTTATGTTTTTCCATATAAACAGGAATAAAATGGTGGTTCTTTAAAAATCACTTCTATATTTGTCAATTTTAAAGCTACTTTTTTCACAAAATGTGTAACATTTGCGGCTATATTTTTTTTCTTCTTTTTTTTTAGCAGGACTCATGCTAAAAACATGAGTCCTGCTAATGTTTTTAGCATGAGTCTAAAAACAAAACATGTTTTGTTTTTCATGGCCAAAAACAAAACAAAAAAACCCCCGCCTGACTGGTTTGGAAAAGTCCAGACCCCTGATCTATCACTTCAAATTATATGGTTTATCTATTCAGCATCTTCCACAACTATGACGCCTTTTGTAGGAACGTGTTAAAAAGACTTCAAACAAATTGTTGCTATAGTAAGTGCATGAGTTGTATTTTACCTCCCTCATCTTCCTCTCTGTCTCTAGGGTAAGAAAAAATTCAGATCCTTCACGTGTGAAGAAACGGGTCAAAAAAGACACGTTCGTGTTTGCGTGAGCAGCTTCCGCACATGCTGCTTCTCCAATTACGTTGACCTTCCGACATCGATGAAAGCGGGTTTGTCAGATTCCTCTTCGCCACGCGGACCCCTGCCAATCAGATTCTCACAATCCATGTCAAAAAGAGGCTGTGAGAACCCGCAACGGCCCGGCCGAGGCCCGCCCCGCGCTGCGGGCCGCCCGCTCCCCGTGGTGCTCAGCCAGACATAAACAAAAACACGCAGCGACACCTCACAGGCCCGTACACGCATCACATCACGAGCAAGAATTCAGATTTAGAGCATCCCGATGTTCAGGCTCTCATACAGATGCTGAAATGGCAGTATTATGTCAAATTGATATATTTTAAATTTCTCGAGGACCCCGCCTGATTCATCCATCCATCCATTTTCTTTACACCCTTGTCCCTTAGTGGGGTCAGGAGGTGCGGGTGCCTCTCCAGCTAGCGTTCCGGGCGAGAGGCGGGGTCACCCTGGACAGGTCGCCAGTCTGTCGCAAGGCAACACAGAGACACACAGGACAAACAACCATGCACACACACACTCACACCTAGGGTCAATTTGGAGAGGCCAATTAACCTGACAGTCATGTTTTTGGACTGTGGGAGGAAACCGGAGTGCCCTACATGGTGGTGGGCCCACATGGGTTTGCCCATTTAGGGCTCATGTAGGGCCCACGTAGGCTGTGGCCCTACATGGGCAAACCCATGTGGGGCCACCGTGGAGCCCGCGGACAAACCCTTCTTTTCCCCTATATGGGGTCCACCTAGGCATGCTGGCAGGACTGGCCTTGAAACAAGAAACTGTACCCAGAACTTCTGTTTCAATCAGTCACCACAGATGAGTGACTTCTGTTAGTTTCTGAAAGGTTTCTGCAGCTGGGACTAGCAGAAGAGCTAGAAACACTTCACAAACAGTCTGCAGAGAACCTCCTCTCTGCTACTAGCAAGCACCTGCTGGAGCTGCATCTGCTGAGCTCATTATATGAACTACTGATCAGTCCAGCGCTCTGGACTAAAGTTTGTTGACCATAATAGAGGAATGTTGATGTGATGACGGCAGAGAGTCAGAAAAAGCAGGAGTTTCTTAAAGAGACAGAGGCCCAATGTCAAGGCGTTGAATTGCGAATTCAATACATAAGGTATTTTTATAACAACTGAAGGTAGCATAGTGACTTGACTGCTCTATAAAATGCCACTATGTGGTGGGAAAACACATACTGCCCCTCTAAAAAATGCTGGCATTGTTTGGAGATGATGAGTCTAATTGCTAATCATTTTGGTTACGTTTGATGTGTTTTCAATTGTTGGTGTAATTATGGGACTTGAGGTGGTTAAAGTTAATGTGGGTGGTTAGCAGCTGTTTGAAGAGTTAATGGGCAGTTTTATGTGTTTTCCAGCCACATTTTATAGCACAATCAAGTGGCTATGCTACCTTCAGTTGATGTAATAACGCTGTATTGCATGACTTAAAAGAAATCTGACCTAACGCCTTGAAATTGGGCCTCTGTCTCTTTAAGGAACTCTTGCTCTTACTCAGACTCTGTCTTCAGGAAGTCATCACAACATGGCTCCTCTAACATTTTTACCGGTGTTTCACTGAGCAGCTGCTCCTATAATGACTTCACCAGATGTGCAGTTTCACCAGGTGGTTGCTAATTGTTGCTAGCTAGTCTGAAGGAGCTGAGTGGGGTGCTGCTGGGGAGCAATTTCTCTGTGAGGTGGAGGCTCAGAAACTTCAAAACTGCAGCTCTTAGGAGGAGCTTCGTCCTCAGAGGCAGTCCACCCAGGCGTTTTGCACACCTGGATGGTTGCCATGGAGATGAACAGATTTCTCAAACTTTTTTTTACTCCAGATAAAGAACACCCCAGGTATGTTTTTGATGAGGGAATAGCAGTATAACATGATTTAGAGCTCAAAAAAGTCAATACTACGTAGTACTAAGAGTGTGGTAGAAGTAGTGTTGTTTCTACGGAAACATTACATCCAGCATCATTAGGGAGTTCAGTCTTGGTCACGGTAGGAGTAGGAGGATTCATGCTGGGGCAGAAAAAGGGGGGATTTATGGAGCTGGTGTTTAAGTGAATGGTGGTCCTCTAGCTGAGTTATAGATCTTTGTGTTTTGACAGTGCAAACGTTTGTCTCGTCTCTCCTTTACTGTGGTGTTTTAACAAACACAGAATGAGAAAATGAATCATTTTGGAAATTGTGCAGCAGCCAAATAATTAGGTCTGTCATGGGGGGTGGGGGAGTTGTCTTCTCTCTTTAACATTTCTGAGCTAAATGATGTGTAGCACCATCCGTCTTCTTTAGTTTAAGTCTGAAAGTCCAGATGCTCTGAAGACACATCCTAATCTGTGCTGTCAACACAAAAACGTGTCAAAACCGATTCAACTATTTTACAATTCAAACATTAGAAAAACAAATTCCAGGTGAAATATGAAGAGATTTTTTTTCTCATTTAAAAACACATTTTTTCTTCCTGGCAGGTGTTTAGGTGCTTAAACGTAAGCAGAGACGGATGCAGACCACCGCGGGTTGTTGGAGACTCTTGAGTGAGCGTTTAAAGGGACTCATCCAAACTCCCGATATTCAAACTCACAGTAAACATCGGAGAAATAGTCAGCATTACGCTTTGGGCAGTAAAAGATTCTGGCTTCATTATTACTTTGGGAAAATAATAATAACTGTCTCTTTTAATTTTAGCTGCACAAATTTAAAAGCACAATCCTTTATTGCGATGTACCTCCTGTTATTCGTCCTCAAAGGACGAATAATCATAATAAAATAATATCTTATTTTATTATGATTAATTATAATGATTTTTCACAAGTCTTGTTTTTTTTTGTATGCCCCACTTGGCACTTGGTGCCCTACACTGTAAAAACAAAGCAAAACAAACAAACAAAAAAATATCCCATAAACTCTATGGTAAAACAGCAGCAGCTGTGGCTGCAGGTAAAACAAATTACAGGTAAAACATTTTTTAAACTTTAAACTAAAATGAACATGAAAACAATCTATAAAATGAATGTACAAATTACTGTTTTCATTAATTAATTTATTTACGGTAACTTTCCATCAATTCAACAGTGCAAATTTTTCTTTATGGTCTATGAATTTTTCCTGTCACAATTTTACTGCTTATTACTGTTAAAAATACACATTGTTTTTCACAGTGTACGCATCGTGGGTGGAGTGACGGCACTGATTACAGCCGTAGTAAATATTCATTGTCTTTATTGAGATTCTGAAACCTTAGAAATTCAGACCTTAGCATAACGAGCTAACGTGAGCTAGCAAACCAGTCCGGCTATCCGCCTGGATTGGACGATGTTTTTAAAATGGTTTGGGTTACAATCTTTTCTGAGTGGAAAACAAAGGCACCTGAAACTAAACAGGAACGACTCATTAAGTAAATCAGGGCTCTAAAGTTAGCTTTGCTCCTTTTAATAACCCGTCACTTCAGCCAAATCCTTCGCTCTTTTCCACCTCCCTGTAATCACGACAGGAATTTACTCCCACCTGTTTTCACACCGACTGTCAGCTGTTGTTTCAGGCGTTGTATTTAGCGACATGTGTTGCACTTTGTCATTTTAAGTTTTAGGTTTTACACACTTTTTTTTATTCGTTCTCTGTGTGTTTTCTCTGTAGAGTTTTGTTTTCCCGCTTTGCCGTCATTCAGCTCTGAGTAAAAATGGCGGAGAGGAGCGTCCCTGACATCTGCTTGTGGTCCACACAGGGAGGTGAAAGGCTATGTGAACGCAACACAGAGGAACTTTAGAGTCTGTTGCAGGAACCAAACACGATTTCCCATGGCTGTTTCAGTCCCCTCCCTCCAGTGTCGGCCTTCTGCTTCCCTGTTGTTTTCCCCTCAGATTCTCACTCACAGTCCATTAATTAAATCTCACCTGTCGCCCTCGTCTGGTATTTTTCCCCTGCTCTGTGCCTCCATGTCTTGATAAGGTCATAAACACATTTGTTGTCGTCTGTTCTAGTGTCTTTATATTGTTATTCTTCATCTGACATTCAGCCGGTGCTATAGTAAGCAGAAAAAATGAAAAGCGTTCTCAAAGAGGGCAGATTGTTTCAGAATTTTTTTTTTTTTGGTAAAAGTTTCTGAGACTGGAAATTAAAATCCATCTAGGTAAGAAGGTAGAGGGGCAAAAAGAAAAAAGTTGTACTTCTTTTTGTGCTTTCTTTCTTCCAGTAAAGAGTGATTCTAAAAATACTGAACCCCCTTTACAGAATTATTAAAATAATATTAATAACAGGTTGGTGTCAGTATCCGATCGGTGCTGGCTATCATGGTAAGATCCATACTTCAGATAATTCAGATTCCCTCTTGTTTTACTTATTTATCGCAGTTTTTCAACTGCACTTCAAAAAGATTTAGTTTTGTTTTGATTTCCTCTCAAAAGATAACTATTTGTACTTGGCAGTTTGTTGTTTTGTTGTTGTTGCTGCTGCTTATCCTGTTAACTGGTTAAAATATTTTTTATAGTTATAGTTTCCAAACTTTGGGCAATTTCTGTCCCCGGTTCGGACAAAATAATTCAAAGAAAAAAAAAAAAATTGACATATCAAACTCAAAAAGAAAATATTGGTATCGGTATCAGTATCGGTATTTGTGATACTCTTTCTGCATTATTGGATCAATACCAAAATATTAATTATTGCACATCTCTAGTATTAACATGGGTGTTTTTTGTGAACCCCTCTGCGGTTTGTTAGAAATGAAAAAACAAATAGTTTTTCAAAAACTATTTGTTTTTAAAAAAACAAATAGTTTTTAGTTCACATACTTATTTATTTTTTAAATAAGTATGTGAAATATCTTTAGCCTGACCCTTGCTTATCATACTTCTGCCCAGAAAATATGTAATTTTATTGTACTAAATGACATCCAGGATTCCATTTATGTTCTTAAAGCTTACCACTTGAAGTGTGAAATCACGTAACAGAGAAGTATTCATAAACCTTTAATACAGACAGAAATCAAGCTTCAAAAGAACAGAACTCTAAAACAATGAGCACTTTGATAAAATTAGCAAAGTTCAAAACGTCTCTTGCTCTAAGCAGCAACATAAACATATTTGTGAAGATTTACAGGGCCAGAAATTCATTATTTTTGTCCAAGGACAGGTTACTACACTGTCACATGTACGATATAACAAGAGGTTTATACAACTGATTTTACAAAACTTCCACAAAGTCTAATAAAATCAGAGACTAGGAAACAGGATTTAAGGAAAAAGGAAAAAACTCTGCATGCTGTTTTCGCCTCCCTTTATTTCTCCTGGCTCAGGCCCAAACACTAAATTTGACCGCCTCCCTCGGGGAGAGTAACTCCAGGCCCGAATTCCTTTGCGTTATTTCATGTTTACTTTCTGGTGCAACATTTTTTTGCTCCCTTCTGTGTACCAGCTTTCATTAGAGGAACTCCTCCAATGTCAAAAATGTCATCAAAATCCATGTCCAGGCATCTGCAGGCCTTATATATAAAAACATGCTGAGCAGGTTTCACGAATGTGTGAAAAGCACCGTGAAAATGCACAACTAAATGCTGAGCTTCATTTTTTTTCTTGAAGGAAAGAAGAGATGGTTCGAGATGTAGAAGAAGTCATTTCCGTTGTGTTGGGGAAGCCTGCGAAGGGTCAAGTCTTCCACAACTCTGACTGTGTGAATCACATAAACACCCAGAGCAGCCCTCCTCCACTGACCATCACACACAACTCTGTTCATCTCACTGGGTTGTTTGTTTTTTTCTCACAGTTAAATCACATATGTGTGTGTTTCGGGTTCTTTAAAAAGGCTTGTATGTTTTTGTTAATTTGATATTCCAGAAAAAATGTGGGGTGTCTTTTTTTTTGTTTGTTTTGTTTTGTCTTTTTATTGATTCCTTTAATCTAAAAATCAATTTGATTCCAGGCGTCGTCGTTTCGTGTCGATTTCTTCCCATGAGAAAATCCTACTTTAGAGTTTCATTGCAAACAGCAGGCCAAACATACCTGGGAGCGATGTGGATAGCTCTGTTTGCTTTCTCGCAGTCCCATCAGAATCTGTTCCTCTTTCTCATACTGACGCATCCCCCTTACAGCAGCCAGGCTGCTCTGATCCCACCGGCCAGCCGGACATGCAAGACAAAACCCAAAGGCTGCTGAGTTCTGCAGCGGGTCGACTGATTCAGTTTGGAGATTGGACCAATCTCAACTTGTTCAACGAAAAGATCAAAATTCAATTCTTAATTGTTAATTCAAGGAAGCAAGAAAGATGTGTTTTGGTCTTCAAAAGCTTGAATATATTTTAGAGAAGCTAAACTAAAATTGTCCATATCTTACAGAGGAGTGAATAAGTAAAAAAAAAAAAAAGATAAATAAAACAAATGAAATCTTGACAAAACATCTCAGCGTGTTAAAGATTTTTAATTGTAACTAGAAGAACTGAATCTTTGTTAAAGGAATGAGACAGTTCACTCATTTAAAGGTCCGACACCATCAATATGAATATTTACGCAGCAAAAACACAAGATAGTGATTTTGATCTAGTTTCTAGCGCAAATATCTAAGTGCACTTGAAATAGACAAAACTAATTTATAAGTAACTTTTCTGTAAGAAACAGGAGCTTGTTTTAAGTAAATAATCTCTTAATCCTGGTTAAAAAGTTCTAGATCTCAGACATGCCTTGTTATAAGTGAAATAATCTGCTAGTGGGACTTGTAGTTTTTCATGAACGTTAAGGAAATATTGACCTGAAACAAGCTTTTGTGTCTTGCTGAAAAGGTACTTGTAAGTAAGTTTTGTTTCATTAAGATACTTGTACCAGAAATTAATGACTTTGTAAGATTTTGTGTTTTTGCAGTGTAAAGCTACAACCATAAAATCACTCAGTATGCAGATGTCTCAGTTAGAAAAGAGCTAAAGTGTGTGTGCTTGGCAGAGAGAAACACTAGACTGGACCTTGTCTTGGAACAACCCAAGGCCTTAGAATCTCTTTGTCTGGAGATAAGAGTCATTCAGCCTCAAACTAGCATAACAAAGATGACATTATGTTCATGACCTGAAGGGAAATTAAAAACTCTGGAATGTCGCACTTTGAAGGTTGCATGCTCTACATTCTCATGAATACTTACTTGTCTTGCCTGCTGTGTTATGGTTTCCAATTTAAAGATGGCTAACCGATGAGCTCCGGCTTCAAGGACGAAACTCCTCCTTGGAGCTGCAGTTTCAAAGCTCACAGAGCAGCGCTCCGCCCCCTCAGCTCCTTCAGACTAGCCAGAAGCAATTAGCAACCACCTGGTGGAACTGCAGAACTAACTGAGCCCATTATACTTCTAAGTACAAGGCTGGTGAAAATGTTCTCAAAGGGTTAATAGAGGAGCCACTTCCTGAAGGCGGAGCTTCAGATACAGCAGGAGCTTCTTAAAGCAACGCAGGCCCAATTTGAAGCAGTTAAAATATTAGGACAAATTTCCTTTTTAATATATGTAACGTTTTATAACAACTGAAGGTAACATAGTTACTTGATTGTCCTATAAAATGTCAATATGTACCTGGAAAATACACAATGCCGTCCCGTTAAGTCATACACGACTGAAACTTGATGCTAAACACTCACACTACGGCCTTCTTGTATAATTTGTGTCTTTTAGTTGGTTCTCGTGTGCGTCAGCAGTTGTGCACCAACAGATCCAATCATATATACACACCATGTGTTCTGGTGATCATGTGTGTGTACATGCATGGTATTCTCCCGGACATATCTGGCTGTCAGTGATGGTGATGAAACCCTTTCGCCAGGCTGAGTGCTGGGGAAAACGATGGCAGTCTCAGATTTCAGTGTGTCGCTGCTACACACACACACACGCACACACACATCACACATGGACACGCATTCAGTGTCTCGCTTTTCAGCACGTGTCAACCTTAGTTGATAGAAGGAAATGTTTGGTTAGCAGCACACCTGCAGCAACTTTCCCAAGACTGTGTATAAATAAACCTGCTTAAAATGGAAAAGCAAACTTGCACAGACTGTACTGGAAATAAAGTGAAATGTGACCGGTGAGCAGAGAGAGGGAGGAACAGTCGACACGAGATGTTTGAAAGAGGAAAACAGGTGAGAGACAAGTGGGTTTTATCACTAAATAATACTTTTTCATTCATATGAACACAGAGGGGATCTGAGTGATGCCAACAGCGGCTTAGCAAATTATTATTATGCTGATGACAGCCAAGTATCTCAAAGTTTGGACATTTTGGAATAAATTTTCAGTTTGAGCTCGGTCAGATTTAACGAAGAACGTTTGTAAACGTCAATTTTAAACTCTTATCTTAAATTTTATTTTGGACTCAATCATGCTCGTGTACACCCTGCCCAACGTGCTAATGGCAGAGAAACAACTTACCGTTACAGGAAGTAGCTATGGGTTGTCATCTGTGGCTATGCTAACTAGCCTTAGCATTCATGGCAGGCTTCGTTGTGGGGAACTAGCTGTAACAGAGAGAAAGGTGAAGGTGTGAGCGCACATACACAACCTAATAGACAGCGCTAAGACCCTCCTCCTGCCTCTGACTGATTGTTTCTCACCAACTGTGTAGAAAGAAGAGGAGCTCGAACTTTTCACAGATTATTTGTCTCATATTGTCACAACGTGGTGACAGTTTTAACAAATATGTAAATGCATGTTGTTTATAAAAATCATACTGCAGCTTTAATGAATTTCTTTTATTAAAATTCCTTCACACATTTCCACTCACATAAACTCATAATAAAGTCTGTTGAAATTTGTGTTTTTAATACAATAAAATGCCATAAGATACCAGGCAAATGAAATGTTTTTTAAACATGTATTAATTTTTGTGATGCTCTTTTAAAGCACCATATGGAAGAAAATAATATGCCAAAACAATTCTGAAGCCAGATGACCGATATGTATGAGCTAGATATGAGCTACCGATTAGTTCAAAGCTACTTTATATCAAACATAGTAAAATATATAGTAATTAATGCGTAAATGTATTTATTTAGGTCGTTTTTTAAACAGGAAAAGATTAAAAGATTCCGGCCTGGCTCAGAATAATTGCTGATTTACAGCAAAATGCTGTTCTGCAGAATATATATATTAAAAACCCCACACAGATACCCATCATCACATGTAAATAATAAAACTATATTTTAAAAAAAATGACATGAGTTGTAAACTGATGTTCTACGTGTTTTAATGATTACTTCCGTAAGTAATGAATGAGAAGATAAAATATGGAGGAAAAGCCTCGTGCAGGTGCAGCGTGAAACGGGGACGCGCACGGACGCGCGCGCCCTGCCCGCCGTACCTCCCACTTCCCCGCAGCTTGTTTAACTTCTCGCCTCCTTCACTCCACTGAGCGCTTTTGTTGAAGTCCGGCGGAGCTGATGCGAGTCTTCAGAGCGCTGCAGTGATTCTCGGCTCACTTTAAGCGATGTGTTGGAGCTAACTGCGCTGTGCTGCGTGAAAAAGAAAAAGGTTTTCCCTTCAGTTTTTGTTTTTTTGTTTGTTTTTTCTTACTGATAACCCCCCCCCCCCCTCTTACTGTGGATAAGGAATTGGAAGTGAAGCTGCATTCCAGCGGGGCTCTGGATTATACTTTCCCAAGGTAAGCTTCTTCTAAACCTCCGCTTGATTGGAAAACTGTGAGCGCACACTGAGTCTAATAACGACCTATTTCTTGGTAAAAATATTGCACTTTTAATAACGCTTAACGCCGAATAATAAATACATCAAACGAACAATGATGTTGTGATATCGATTATACTTTAGAGTTAATCAACAACTGGGTGAACTTTAACACCAAGAGAGTGTGAAAACGGAGCTCTGTTCGGCTCACATGTCAAAAACCGACTTCCAGGCTGGGGGGCTTCAGCAGCGGCGCCTCGCATTCCTCCGCACCCGGTGCACGGGTCTGTATGTCGGGTCAAGCGGGCGTTCTTGGTGGGAGGAGGACGGAGTCCGGGAGAGAGGAGGAGGACTCCCCGCGGAGAAATGTGGAAACACGATTAGTTCTTATCTCTACCGCTTCTTCAGACCGTGGCGGTGTTGAATTTTTCGGATTAGAGGCTGTTATCTGCCCCCTTCTCCGCGGCTCCTGCCTGACCTCTGGCTCTCTTATCACCTCGTGCGGGAAACTTTTATTCGTGATGCCCGCGAGGCAGCAGAGGCAGCCTGTCAGCCAGGTCAGACGCTCGCGCTGGGTCTGATCTTTCTGGCATGTCTTGTGTGGAAATGTGTTGTTTATAGCAGGCGCCGATTAATGTTTGGTCGTACATTTGATGCATAAAAAAATGAAATAGAAAAAAAAGTTGTTGGTTTCATCTAGAGCTATCTATGGTTTTCTCTGAATATTGGTATCTCAAGGCTTCAATTAAAAATTAAAGTGAATCCTAATGAATTTAGAATATTTTCAAAGAGCTAATTTATTTCACTTATTCGGTTTTAAAAGTAAAACATATATAGATTTCACAGCTGATGGAAAACATCCATAATGGAAAGTTTTACGGAAGGAAAAAGGTTTGCAAGCAACAGGTGTCATCATCTTCCGAAAAGTTTTTTTTTGTTTGTTTGTTTTTTGTTGTTTGTTTTTTTTTGTCAGTGTCTCAATTACATCTTAGTGTCGCAAAAGTTTCAACATATATATTTTTTTTATCGCTGTTGTGATGAGACTACTTGCAAGCAATAGTTGGTAGGATGCGTTATCTTCAGTGTTATGTAGTTCTTGGTCACCATATTACCCGCATTTGGCTACTTAGATGGACTCTATGGTCATCATCAACATCTTTGATGTAGCGCTGCAACTAACGATTATTTCAGAAACTGATTATTCTATTGATTATTCTGACGATTAATCGATTAATCAGATTTTAAAATTGGCACATTCTGCAGATTTTTCTTTTCACGCTTGATGGGATTAATCCAATCAACCGACATTAATCTGATTAATCACGATTAATCTGATTAATCGTGATTAATTGCAATTAATCATGATTAAAATATTACATTTATGCAGTCATTTGCAATTAAATTATTGAACACACAATAAAATGAGTGTTGATGGCTGTAATTTCAGATATTGTGCAGCTCTGATTTAAGCAACTCATCATGTAAAGGAAGAAGTTTAAACACATCGATTTTGCTGTATGATATAATTTACAGTTTACGTTCTTTCTACAACAACCAGGCAAAATCAGCATTGAAATAATCATAAATTATGACACATACTTACTTTTTTTTCCCCCTTTTTCGGTAATATGTTATCACTTCATAATAAGCTAATCATGTGTCATTTTTCATAGTTTATATAGTAAAATACATTTTTTACCTTTGTCTATAGGCTTGTAGATCTACACTTCATTATGATGTATTGGTATTATGATTGAATTGTGCGTTTAATCAGACTCAACAACCTTATTTTCATCTCAGGCTGCAGCTTTTGCGTTAAATCACCACTTGTCGCCCTCATTCTCTGACGTGTGAGGAGTCCGAGGCCCTGAAAGAAGGCCTAAAGTGGAGCACAAGTATGGGAAAAGCAAAGAAAGGTGGAGGCAGAGGGACAGCAAAGGTAGAGGCGGAGAGCAGAGCAAACATTCCTGCCTCGGTGTCTCAGCAATTTAATTAAGTTTTTTGTGAGATGCGGCGGCGAGCAGCTCGAGGTGAAGGCTTAACCCACCCTCCCAGCCCTCAACCTCCAGGTTTTCAAAGTTGGACTAATCCCACGGGGTCAGCTAATAAGTGTTCTGGTCATGCTGCCATGACGACTAAACAGGACGGAACCGAAAGGGAAGCTCGCCAATCAGGGAGTTAATAACCCCACAAGGGAAGTTAAAGAGGTACAAGGTGAAGAAGATGGGGCTCTGCGCTGAATCGTGTGTGTGTGTGTGTGTGTGTGTGTGTGTGCGTGTGTGTGTGCGTGCGTGTGTGTGTGTAAGGTTTTATTTGCTATCAGTCACATTAACAAAGAAAAATCCCTTCTCTTTGTAAGCTTAAGTGTGCCCTGTGGTGCTCAACACACACTGATACACACAAGCTCCTCGGCTCAGGTCAGGTTTCGGTCACTGTACCATTGTTTTCTCAATAGGAAATAACATCAGTGACTAATGTGGGTGATGTTCTTTTTCTGATGCCTGTAACTCAAATTTGGCCTCCGTTTACATGTTGTAATTTATGTTTCCATTACATCTTTGGTGCAAAGTTTTTCTTGGCTTTCAGGTTTTATTAAAGTTTTCCCTAAACTTTGATTAGGAAAATGTAATTCAAGTCATCGCTCTCATGTCCTGGTTAAGTTTCTTTCACCTATATTTATTCTTTAAAAGGGCAGCATTATACAAAATCAACTTTTTTGAGCTGCAGTTTACAAGCTTCTGAGCTTCAGCCTCACAGAGCAGCTCTTCCCTAAACTCATCCACTCAACTCCTTCAGACTAGCCAGCAGCAATTAGCAAATACCTGGTGGAACTGAACATCAGCTGGGGTCATTATAGGAGCTGCTTCTCAGTTCAACTCTGCTAAGAACAATATTAAAAGGTTAATAGGGGAGCCATCTTGTTCCTGAAGGTGGAGTTTCAGAAAGTGCAGGCGTTTCTTAAAGAAACAGAGGGATAATTTCAAGGCATTAAATTACAAGTTTCAAATTTCTTTTCAGTTGTGTTTAATATTATACATCATTTTTATAACAACTGAAGGAACACAGTAACTTGATTGTGCTATAAATTGGCACTATATGCCTGGAAAATGCACAATTCTGTCCCTTTAAGTGGAGCAGGATGAATCAAAGATCTGGTTACAATGAAATGTGTTACACATTTTGTGTTTTGTCCCAGTTCCTGGAGTAATCCGCCCCACCTTGATCAGCCAGAATGAGCGGACCTGCAGCGATTATGTAACCCTCTGCCTCTGATTCACCAGATTTCGTCCACAGTGGAGAAAAAAAAAGAGGATTTTCCTTCTGAGCATGCTCTGAAGTTGCAATATCATTTTGTAAATCACTTTCACGTTTTTTTTCTCCATCTTTAGAAATAAGACGATTGCAGATTCATATATTTCCCAACAGAGCAGAAGTTGTTTTTAGTCAACTTTCTCTGGTAACCATGACGATTTCTTGTGCTGAATGTTTCTGTGCTGTGCTGTTTTCAATTGGGAAATCAGAGGCTCACTTTATTGGTAATGTGGTTTAGGGGAGATACATTAGTTTGATACTGAAAATAAAAAAATATTTTAATATGAATTGGCAGGTTCATTTTCAGCCTCGTGATTTTTTGGTTTTGTTGGCTCTAGTGGCCTTTATTTGATAGTGAATTGACAGGAAGGTGGGTAATGAGAGGAGGGGGAAGAAGGTCGCCAGGCCGGGAATCGAACCTGCGATGGCCGTGTCGAGGACTGGGTTGTGATTAACTCCTGGTCCACCACAGCACCCAGCCTTGTGACTCTTTTACTTTATGTCTAGCAGTGTCGTTGCAGCTTATCAAGATCTAGTTCTAATTTGCCCTTCATGCAGGGCGGGTTAACCTAAAGATTGACTAGTTATTATCTCCAGCTTTACAATTTATAATTTTCAAGGATTGAAAAGAACATTTGAGGTTTTTTTTTTTTTTTTTTTAACCCATGTGCCTTAGTGGACAGCAGCAGTGCTGATGCTGTCCACTGTCCTCAGCTGACTGTTGTTTCAACTAAATCCTATTCTAACATCAGTTTTCTCTAGTAGAGCGTGTCTTAAATGATCAAGGATTTAAGCCAGTTTTGTGTCCATTTTCAGAGTCCTGAAATGTCTCACATTACATCTTTGCAAGCTTGTCTGACACCAAAGGCATTTCAGACTTTCAAACTTTGAGGCTTTACATGCTCACTGGGTTGGAGCCTCTGCCATGTCTGAACACACTCCCTGCTTCCTCGCCGCTGCAGACTTGGTTTAGGGGGTTGTTAGTCCTTTACCAACCCATGAAGCGTGTCCTTAAGTACCTTCCTCCAAGTTATCCTCCTGGCATCTTCTGTAAACATGGAGGACCAGAAGCGTGAGTCAGAAACACTTTGTAACATTTGGATCAGGCGGGAAGATGCTTCCAATCTGTGGTGAGATTACCTTGGCATCTTTTCTAGTCAATGTCTTTTAATGAATCTTAGGGATGAAAATATCCAACATAAATTGTTTTTTAACTTTGTGTGAAGTTTAAGGAGGTGTTTTATTTAGCCTTGTTATAATGTTATTCCCTCATCAAAGCATACCTGGAGTGTTGTGTTGATTCATTCATGCATGGCTTAGGAATCCTTCAATCTCCAATGGCAGCCATTTTGAGAGTACGTAAATGGCGTCTCACCGCTCAACTCCTCCAGACTAGTGGCAGCAGCAATGAGCTAGCACTACTAAGAACTGTTGCTTTTAGCATTGAGAGGAGCTTGAAGGAGCTTCTTAAAGAGACAGAGGCCAGTTTCAAGGCGTGAAAAAGTCAAATTTCTTTTAAGTTACATTTGATTTATACAGCTTTTTTACAACAGCTTAAGGTAACACAATAAGTTGATTGTGAGTGGCAAATGTGATGGTCGGAAAGCAGGGGTGTTGCCCCATCAGAAGGTCAGTTTCCAAAACCACACACACACAGAAATACTTGTAAAAGCGCACGCAGGGTCAGCGAGACCCCGCCACACAGATTAAAAAACCTGTGGGGTCTAAATGACCCCATCTCTCAAGACCGCGGGAGGGTTAGGAGAAGAAGTTGTTCATTCAACATTAATCGGAGCTGGACGTTTATCCTTCTTTGTGCTAAAGAAAACACAACACCCTCAAGTCTGTAAAGAGGAGCAACACTTCTTGGGGGCGTATGGTTTTGGGACGGTGGAGGTGTGACAGATTACAGGAAGAATCCCCCCGCCCCACCTCTCCTTAGCCCTACTATGCTTTTGTCCTGGAGGCAGTTAGCTTTGTGGTATGCAGATGCACCCTTTCATCCTGATTCAATAGGCTGGGTTCTTCGAAGCACCCTTTAGTGCATAAACACACACACGCACACACACTCCCATTCAGTTTGTAAATCGACAGCTCCCTTGGGGCTGCAGGGCCTAAGCACTTAGGAAGACAGAGGTCTGAACCTGTGACATTCTTACAAACCCCAAAAGGCCTGACGGGTAAGGTGAGATGCAGTGTGACAAAAGATAACCTGCATTGCTGGAAACGTCTGACAGGCACACTGAGACAGATGTGGATCTTTTGGACTTTCTTGCTGTCAGGAAGTGTGATATGTTAATGAGACACAGAGGCCTCAGGTATGAAACCGATTTTACAAGGACCCTGTTATATGGCAGAATACAGTGCACTGCAAAACTATTCACATAATCACAGCCTGGGAACAACAGGAGATATGGTTTCAAATATTCAGGCCACCTGTTGCTCTAGTGGCATTCCAGGTCTTTTGAGGTGTGTCTCTAGCAGTGATTTACACCTAGGCATTGACGTTTTTGCTCATTCTTCTTTAGAACTTCACCCAAGCACTGTCGGATTGGATCCAGAGTGTCTGTGAACATGAGTTTTCAAGACTTGCTACAAATTCTCAATTGGATTTAGACCTGGACTTTGGCTACGCTAATTCTAACGCCTTGCTCTAACCTATACCGTTTAAACTCTGGTTGCCTTAGGGTTAGGGTTTTCTGACCAAACCAACTTCAGAAGCAATTTAACAGAGTTTTTAGTTATTGAGTGAAGAATCGTGCAAATGTACATCATTCCTCACGTCGGATAAACAGTATCAGCTGTTTTCAGTATTGGCTGAAATCGGAGTCAGGCTTCTTAAGACAAGAAAACTGCAATCGGTGCACCTTCTTCTTCGGATATTTCCTTATATCTTTCAATTTTTCCTCAACATCCCTGATCTGACTGCTCTGTTCCTCAGGATGCTGTTATTTTACCAACGTTCTCTATCAACCGTGGTAGAACTGGAATAAAACACAGATAAGTTGTGTTTACTACAAGGTTGATTTCTGAATGTATGAGCAAACATTTTAAGATTTAAATTTGCAAATAAAATTAAAAAAAACTTTTTCCTTCGAGTTAATTTATCCAAATGAAAACATTAAAATCAATGGCTGTACCTTAAAAAGTGAAGTTTAAGGAGTAAGGGTAATTTTGCGAGTGAAATGAGACTAATTTTACTTAGTGAGACTGGCAAGACCTGTTACAACAAGAATATTAACTCAGCTGTAGTATCATCTGCATCACAGTGTGACAGAATTGTGCTGAACTAATTCCAGTCATTTCAGGTATATTTTTTTTAATCTAAGTTTAAGAGATATTAATGATTATACTCAGTCCTGTTGTGTTGAAACGCTGTGCAGTTCATTATTTAACTAAACCATTTGATTTTTCACGAAGAGAAGAATGCGCTCATGTTTTCTCATTCCATTGCCACATTCAAACACTCACAAGCAGAATCACTTAGTCCTCCTCTGAGGCCTCGCTGCAGCTGGCTGTGGATTAAAAGGTCGGAGGTCGAAGGGCGAACGAGTCGACCCGCAGAGATGCCGGTGAAGCCGAAGAAACGCAGATACCGAAAAAGTTTACAATCAGTCAAACTTACCATTGAATGACGAAAACAAATACGCGTCCCGTCTGCCTGCGTAGCAGAAACTTTGCGTTTTTAAGGGATTTGCCGTGTTTAGATTTGGCTGGAAGCCCAACATGTGGTGATGGCAGGAAGATAAACAGATCAAAGCAAAAACCTGCAGGTCACGGAGCAAGAAACAGCCAAGACATGGTGAAAGCAGCTACAACTGTAAAGTTAAAAATGTTAAAATCTGAAACCAGTATAGAATTTAAAGCTACGTCATGTAACTTTTATTATAAAAAAAAAGTGTTTTTTACATATCAGTTAAAACTAACATTATGTCAGCAGCATGATATGAGACAATCTGACAAAAACAAATTCAGCTCTTCTGGCTTCTTCAAGTGCTAACTGCAGAAATATACCGCTTAGTCAGAAAGAGCCAATCAGAGCCAGGAGGAGGGTCCGAGCGCTGTCAGTCATTCTTGTGTACGCGCCACTCACACCCTCTCCTTCGCACTCAGCTACGTTACAGCTTCTAGCACAGAGTGTCATGAACGCTAAGGCTTATTAGCATAGCCACCGATGAGGGTACACAAATAGTTTTCCTGGAGCTGTAAGTTGGTTCTCTGCCATTTGCACATTTAATTTTCACTTCAGGAAATAAAACAAACAAATAACATTCTCCATCTACATCAGAACTGTACTTTGCAGTGGTCAATCAAATTAAATCGCGACACGATACTTTGAAGCTTGCGGTAAGAACCATAAAAAAAGAAACATTTTAAGGCCAGAGTACTTTTGCATGACACTTTCTGAATGCAAACACTCCGCTTTCGTGCCAACAAAACTGTGATTATTTCCTCATCATTCCTACCGAATGCAGCATTTGCAGACCGAAAATCTTTCTTCAGCAAACTCTGAGAAAGAAGAAAACATTTGAAGTCCGTGCTTTCAAGCAGTTGCGTGTAATAAATGAAGAAAAGGCAAAAAAAAAAAAAAAAAATGGTACACAACTTTTAATTACTGCTCTCTCTACATGTGTGGTGTCAAACGCATCGCTTCAATCTGACCGGGCTTGAGAAACCATTGTTCTGTTTGAGACCAGCGCGGAGAGCTGCGGTGGCGGGCATGTCTGTGGCACTTTTAATTTGAACGTCGTGTTCACAGATGAGAACCAAATCCCACTTCAGAGGGCCGTCACGTGGATCAAAAGCTGGACAACAGCAGCTTTAAGGGACAATAGAGTTCAGAACAGGATGAAACAGTTCAAGTGTTGACAGTGGAAAACATGAACTTGCAAGTCAAACGTCTTCAGGATGGAGTGTGACTGCAGAACGTTACAAATGTCCTAGATGTATTTGCGAAACTGAAATTGAGCTATCTAGAAGTTTTCATGAAAGGAATGCAGTAAATGCAATGTCAAGTTTAGATATGACCTGTTACCTCTCATTTCTGTCATACCATTCATACGGCTTAAAGTCGCTTTAATAAAATATGACTTAAATGAAATTTCACTTCTCTGTCTCTTGAAAAGCTCCTTCTCTTCCTGATACTCCACTTTTATGAAGTCATCACAACATGGCTCCTCTGTTAACCCTTTAACAACATCTTTACCTTTACATTACCACTGAGAAGTAGCTCCTATAATGAGCTCAGCAGGTGCTTGCTAATTGCTGTTGGTTAGTTTGAAGGAGTTAGAGTGGGGAAGTTAAAGAGAAGAGGAGCCGCTTTGCGAGGTGAAAGGAGCGACGTTTTGGAAACTGCAGCTCTGAGGAGGAGCTTCGTCCTTGAAGCCGGGGCTAGGTCCACCCAGGCGTTTTGCATGGCAGCTGGATGGTTGCCATGGGAGATTAAATGATTTCTCAAACATGCATGAAGGAATCAAGACTGCAAGTATGCTTTGATGAAGGAGTAATGTTATATTACATAATACTGCCACTTTAAAACAACATTTAAAAATACACAAGTAAGACATCTGCTCCACATTATGCCACATGAAATTCTAATTAATATTTCAGAATAATTACAACTCACTGTACAAGTCTTGCACATGCATGCTGATTTGACCTGTTTGTTTGGGACTCTGGCTTGGTATAAATTATATCTGCATTGCAAAATAACACAAATAACGGCTCGAGACCAGTCATCCGTTTCTGCTTCTTGATAGAAAATCAATGCAATTCCTGTTGACTTGATTGGACATCTTTGAAACAGAAGGAGACGAGCGCACAGCTCCACGTTCAATGTTTGGTTTAGCATGTAAGCACCAGGTTTTATCTGCCTAGATGACTTCAAAAGTAGAAATTTTCACCTCATCGCCACTCTAAGCGAACTCTAAGCGATTGTATCTCTTTGGTCTTGTAAACCTGTTCTTCCCACACCAATAACTTCATCCCACTCACTTTTTTTCATGCCAAAGGTTATTTCCATTGATCTCACTTGAAATCTGAATCAAGTTTTGAACATTGCCACAGGCAAAACTGAAGCTGTCTTATCGAAGCCAATGTTTTTTTTTTTTTTTTTTTTATGATTCATATACCTGCCAATTCCTGTTTCCCAATGAGAGGAGCTTGATTGGTTGGTTTCTGCCTGTCATGTGTGCTGCTCTGTAACTGCTCTTGGCTAATGCGAGACTCTCCATCAGCACAGACAGACCAGCGCAAGTCCAAACCAAGCAGTCAGCGGGTCGGTCAGCTGCAGAAACATTACTCCGTGGCTCTTATGGGGCCAAAACACACCAGGCTGCTCCCAGAATGACAGATGAGACGCATTGGACAAATTGATGCAGAGCAGACTAACGGAGCAATTTTCCAGCCCCAATCAACTGTGGAAAATAAACTCAGAGGATCTGCATTGGGTCTTGACCGGGTTGATCGCCGGTTCAGAACTTCCTGCTCGTTAAAACGTAACTGCTGCCATTTTTCAAAGTGACTGGAGGGAGATTCCTGATCGTAGTTTGACTTCTTTTGGAGTTCAGATCTGCCTGGAAAAATACGTGGATCTTTAGTCGGATCAAAGATGGGTTAATAGAACAGAAACCGACTTCATTGGTCCACAAATGGGAAATTCAGGTGTAACAGCAGCAAAATTCACACAAAAACATTCTTAAAGTGTTAAAAACAACAGATAAACAAGATTGATAATCATGCAACAATAATAGTACTACTAATAATAATGATGTCATGTAGAATCGAGTCAGATCACTTTTCTAAAAGTGAACAAAGTGAGCATTTTTATCAAACACTGAAAAAGACAAACTATTCACAATACAGTTGATCAGTGAACAAAAACAGATGAGCAACAACAGCAGAAATGTTTTTTTTAAAAAATGAGTCACTATAACCTGGCAAGACACAAGGTGAAGCATAATTTAAAAATAATAATAATAATGATGATTGAACTCATTGAAATACCAAACAGACACTAAATGACATAATAATATTGATGTTTCTATTCAACAGGTTACATTTCAGGTTTTGGTCATTTTGTCGTCACGCCATTGTGGTTTTGCAGTTTTGGTTGTTTTTCTTTTACTGACAGCCATGACGTATTTTGTCCCCATCATTCATAAATCTAGTTTTGAGCGCCCTTTATACCAGCTTTGAAGATTAAACTAGCCTTCCCCAACCTGTACGTAGAACTCTGTAAGAAAACATTATTTGTGTGACTCTAATAGATGTTCAAATTTTTTTATGTAAGCATTGGTCAAGAGTCCAACTGAGGACTAGGAACACAATCAATAGGGAAAAAAAGTGGGTGATATAAAATCAATTAAAGATATTCAAATTGAGATTTGACCATCTTTGGAAATAAATATGTCTGTAAATGATAAAAAAGAAAAAAAATTGTTTAACATGGTTAATGTCTTTTTAAATACCTTTCCAAACAATAATAATAAAAAAAAAATTAGAGAGCTAATTGAAGCATCAAAAAGATTTAAAAGAAAATTTCAACATCTGCATTGATGGTAATTAACCCCCAAACTTCTTCACTTGGGCTCACAAGTGGGCACAAAGTGAGTGCATGCAGAACCAAAACGTTGACGTAATTTGATAATAATATTCCTTTTACTCAATAAAAGAAAAACCAACAACAACTTGATGTTCGCAGTTTGAAGAGCTGCCAAGTCATCAAAGATGTTCCAGCCGTGTTCACGCATGGTGACTGTTTGCAGTTTCCAATCCAAATCCGTAGCAGATGTCATCCTGGTTGGAAGGAACAATGTGGACTCGCACTTTGCCAAAAGCAGCCAGTTAAGGTTAGGAGCAAAATTTAGATCCAAGACTGAAAGGCAAAAAAAAAAAAAAGAGAGAGAGAGAGAGAGAGAGAAAAGATTGGTTAGAGCAAGCAGTGCGACTGCCCGGTTGGACATGTTTGTGTAAATGCCTCACGTTGTGTTTGCGGCTCTCCAGTCGTACCTGCCGGCTGAGTCACAGATAAGCTGGTGTGAATGAAATCTGGCTGAACCGCAGGTAAACAGAGACTCTTACACATTGTTAATCAAAGACTTGTTTTGCTCCAGGGTTTGCTTGAAAAAAGAAAAAAAAAAGCGTCACCCATCTGATAAAGTCTTGTTTTTCTGTTTAGTTTGTGGAGTTCATGTGGGGTTTCTCTTGCTAGATGAACTTGTTGCGTTCATGTTTTTGCGTTTGTGTCTTTTTTTCTTTTTCATCCGTTTGTGAATGCAGCCCTCCTTATCTACATAAACACAACACCGTTTTCTCCCCGTTCTTACTCCAGGAAAATCACTCTGAAGCCCCCCCACTCCAACCCTCCGAGATTTTTTTTTTTTTTTCCGTAGTCGTGTGTCAGCGCCTGGTCTGCAGTCGAGCGTGTCGTCGCCATTCCTTCACGTGTCTCTACCTCGGAGTCCAGTTTCACCCCACGGAGCGCAGCGGGGCCCGGCGTTTAACCACTAGCATATGGAACGATATGTTTGGCATCAAAGTCAGCGTTTTTTTGAAGCTTTGTCTCAGGCAATTAAAAAAAAAAAAAGAAGTGATAAAAGTTCAGTATTGCGCATTAGTCAGTCTGTTGCCTGATCTGTTCTCTGCGGGGTCATGTGGCGACTGGCTGCCGTTTGCTTATTTCAAGCTCAGACTAATGGTTTTAAATTGTAAGAACTTTGTTTTGCTGATCTTCTGGAAATTCAGCGCTGGCAGATTTAGCGAGTCCCACAGCTGAAGCGTCTCTGAACCGAAAAAAAAAAAAAAGAAACAGAAAAAAGTATCTCCTTAATAACTCGAATTGCATGGATCTGAATGTTGTGGCAAATTTCTGAGCTTTGATCTGTTAGTGCAGGCTATTGGTTACTCAAATTCCTCTGTAGCAGTAATTATATAGCACAATATGAATACAGTTTTCTATATATGTTTTTACAGGTGCCCTGCCAGGTAGGCTTTGTTGCACTATGTGTCAGAAAACAGGATTTTATCATTTTTTCAAAACAGAAAACAAAATAACTACAGAGTTTCCCACTTAAGCGGAATATAGCATTTTATATGAGCAATTAGCATGGTTAGCATGACTGTTAAAACAGCAGTCTCTGTATTAAGTAAAGAATACAGAGCCTTACTTTTTATTTCCAAAAGGATAAAACAACAACTTTACACGTTGAGCCTTCCTGTTATCTGCCGACAGATTAACTCTCTCTCTCTGTCATGGCGAGAATGAAAAGAGAAATATGAGGACAAACACTGATGTTGGA
This sequence comes from Poecilia mexicana, assembly GCF_051168715.1. Taxonomy (NCBI): domain Eukaryota; kingdom Metazoa; phylum Chordata; class Actinopteri; order Cyprinodontiformes; family Poeciliidae; genus Poecilia; species Poecilia mexicana. The sequence goes on along the minus strand of NW_028263371.1, from coordinate 5,075,078 downwards.
TAAGCGATTCTCTCCTGTAGTCGAGGTCAGGACCTTTGATACATATTACTGGGTTGGACATCGGCAATTAGCTACGCCGGTGACGCTCACCTGCAGGCGCAGAGATGATCTTCGAGTGCATCAGAAATCAACACTGAAAAGCACAAAAACATTTCTCACTCACAAAAAGGGGACGTAAAAACCACAGAGCTGAACGTTCAGCCCATTGGAGTTTTATGTTTTCAGGCTTGATGTTTATTTGGCGATCAGTAGGAAGTGATCGTCTGAAAACTTGATTAGCTGATATAAACACCTGCTGTAGTGATGATCTATCACAGAGTGTGTATGTGGGTCACCTTAGCTTAGTGTTTACTGAACCGAACTGCACAGCACATGTACATGCTAAGGTTGTCGAAGTCAAGCTAGCGTAACTGAGCTACTTCCCACCTTCTGGACTTTTTAAAATTAAAACCTTTTCCTGACCTGTGAAATGTGATCCGCTTGAACCTTGTTATCTAGTTGTTGTAATGCTGACAATTCACTGCGTCCCTTTTTTAGAGTCTTTGCGTCATTTTCCTCGACCACCGACATTCCTCTCTTGATGCATCCCAATGCTGCATGTGTGGCGCATCCCAATGCGCCACACATGCAGTGACGTCCAATCCAGTGACGTGTATCAACTCTGTTCAGCCCAGTCAGCTTCTTCAGCTCAGATCGTCCTCCTTCATGCCAGTCTGTCTGCTCATGTTGGGACATGATGGGACAGTTCCTGAACTCTTCACATAAAACTGGAAACATAACATTTCCTGAAACGTCTCGGTATGCCGCATCATAAAGAGTTCCATTCATTAAAAACTGAGGGGCCGAGACCGACTGCCGACAAACATCTCAGCACCATAATCAACTCTGCAACAAAATGCACACTTAATCTAGACTGTCCTGCTACCAGATTAGCAGACAGAAAGGCAGAGAACTCGTCTCTACCCACCGTAAGTCCAGTAGAGACTTATTGCACTGGTTTGCTTCCCTTAATGGTCCCACGTTTTGAATTCTCCGAGTCCCAGAGAGTGACCCACTCTTTCACTAATGTTTGTAAAAGTGCTCTGCATGCCTTGGTGCTGCGTTCTTACACCTGGAGACGACTGGAATATCTGAGCCTAGATGAGCCTAGATCTGTGCGTGCGTGTGTGCGTGCGTGTGTGTGTGTGTGTGTGTGACTCTACTGTTTGCATAAGTTTCAGCTGAACGTCACGTTCCCAAGACAAGAAAAAAAGTGAGCAAGACAATGTTAACTTGACCTTTAACCTGAAGCATCTAAATCAGTCACAGGGCAGCTTTTGTACTTGTGAGTGGGGAGCGAGGTTTGTGAAAGATACTGTAAATATATTAAGGTCACTGTAACATTACTTCAGAAATATAAGAAGCTACTTTTTTTTTCTTTTTTTTTTTTTACATAAGAAGAGACATTATAAGTTTATCAGCAGATAAAAAACTAAGTGCCAAACAGGGAGCGCCTGGCTTCTGTCATGATTAATGGTATGTAGCAGGGATAAGCCTTCTGACGGGTGTGTGTGTGTGTGTGTGTTTTCTTAAGCTGTGACGTCATCATCGATCTAAATTTAAGACGCGTATGCCTAAATGCATCTGTGATTGTGCAAGGGATTTTTTCTTTTTCTCCTGTCACCCGTCTCTCATCAGATGATAAACTCTCTTCAGCCTTCAATAGGCTGCATATTTTCCCTCTCTGGGAGAAACACAAAGGCTCCCCAGCAGAGTCGCCCTCCAAAACACACATTTCCCGCGTCTGCAGTCGCTTTTCAGAGCCGTGAATCACAACGGCAGGGAACAGGCCCCGTCTTGTAAACGCAACAAAGCAGCGAGCGGCCGCGGTGCAGCGAGCGGCCGCGGTGCAGCGAGCGGCCGCGTAAACAGTTCAAAATCTGATTCTTTTTTTTTTTTTTTCCTGCTGTTGCTGTGAATAATGCAGCCTTTGTTTCTGGGTCATGAACCAGTCAAGGTCACTGGCTTTAACAGAACCAAACAAACACAACGCAGTTCAGTTTGCGCTAATTGATTCGCCTTCCAGCGGAGACAAGAATGAGCATGTGTGTGAGTGTGTGTGTTTACTTTAAGGGATCTGTCAGGAGTCAGAGCAAATAGATAAGTGACAAAGTAAACAGCCGTCACACACGCACCCACACACACACACACACACACACACACACGCACACACACCCCCACACACACAAACACACACACACACACACACACACCCACACACGCACGCACACGCACCCACGCATGCACACACACACACACACACGACAAAACATCCCTCTGCAGGAGTAAGGCTCTACTCTGAGCTATTCTCACTTGTATTTTTAGAAAGTAAACTCCTTTTTCAGTTGTAATCCAATTGTGATTATGTGCATATTTGTGTGTGTGTGTGTGCGTGTGTGTGTGTGTGTGTGCGTGTGTGTGGACCTTGTGTCTGTTCCTGCGAGGTTTCTCAGTGGTAAATCCATCCACATACAGGGTTAATGAGGTGTTCCAGCTGCAGGGGACGGTTGGTAAAGATCTCTATACACACACACACACACACACACACACACACACGCACACACACACACACGCACACACTGTTTGCATGTGTGTGTGTGTGTGTGTGTGCGTGTGTGTGTGTGTGTGTGTGTGCGTGTGCGCGTTGGAGATTAGGAGAGTGCAGCGGGCGCAGCATTCATAATGGTGTAAAGTCTCGTTTGAGCCGGACAAATTGAATCTGGAGACGTGTGATTTTGAATAACAGCTCTGACTGTTCCTGATTTTCTGGTGCAGGTCTGCCATGCGTGTAAATTTCCAGTGCAAATTACTCTGCAGATTTCAGCGGCCGGATCCGTGATTGTGGCAAGCCCCGCCTCTTTTGGCTGAGCCGTCGGTTAAGTTCTGAGTAAACGCCACAGACTTCTGTCATCGGAAAGACACAGAAAGACAATACACCTTGGTAAAGTTTCCCAACTCCCAAAACCTTATCTGCACACAAAGTGTAATGGTGACAGTATAATCCAAGTGCTGTAACACTTTGCATGCCGATAAGATACTCAGCCTGTTAGATGAAGTTTGCACTTCCAATACAAATCTGCTCAAGTCTTTGTCCATATTCTACTAATGTCAAAAAACACAATTTCTTTCTCTATCAACTTTTTATGTATTCGTCTGTCCGTCTATCTACAGTCATCAGCATCTTGTATAGTAAAGTTAAATGTTGAGGCTTACGTCTTAATTGAAATAAGCCGAGTTGTTTGAATGCATAGTTATTGTCCAAGTGTTAAGCATTACATGCCTGCCTAGACTTGTGCAATTCCAGAGGGGATGTTTCGTATGCCCCCTGTTCATCCCCCATCAATCCAATCCATTCACCGTCTTGCCAGAGGGCTGAATTTGGAAACTGAGACTCAGTCCAAACAAGCATGGAGGGGCCCCTGTTGGCTAAGCGTCCCGCAGGTGATCGTCAGACAGTGATCAGTCCTCGCTGACGGAACCGACAGACAGTTGGAGAGGCATAACGGGTGAATCCACAGTGGTGACAACTGAATATATTGAATGTGAAGAAAACTGTAATGTGCAGCAGGACAGAAATGAAAGCAAGCGGGTTTGCTACGTAGAGCGGTCTTCAGATGAGATGCCTTTCCCAGATGGGAATAGTTTATAAGGAGAAGTGATGACAGGTCAGGAACTGACGGGCCTAAAGAGGCCACATGGGTCAACAGCAAACCGCTGGGCTTCAGGGAGCAACGTCTCCATGTTACAGTTTTTAGAGTTTTTATTAAAGAGAGAGCGAAAACAAATACAGTGATGAGGAAATATGTTTCGAGGTACTTATGGAGAAAAAAAAGAGATAACATGAACTTAATCAACCACCAAGTGTTGACCTTAAACATGAGATAAGTACAACTCATGACAATTATTTCTTCTAGTATCTTTGAAAACGTGGGGATACTTGCCTGCATGAGAAATTCAAATTCAGTTCAAAATTCAAAACTTACACCACTGATCCCAGAGGATCAATAAAAAACAGTTATGGGGAAAAAATATTTTCCCATATGTTTCTCACAGGTAAAAATGATATCTTACAGCAAAGTAGGAAACATGGGAAAATCTTCCTACAAGTTCAACATTTTAAAAAAATATTCCTTAATACTACGTTGACATATTTTTCACGGGAAAATTATATTGTAACATGTTAACACAAGGTTCATATGTGGGAAGTATATACTAATGTAAAACATGCAGATCCATGTGTGAAATGTTAAATGGACTGAATTTATACAGCATCGATACACAGATCAGGAGGCATCCTCAGGGGACGTGTCTTACCCAGGGGGCACATCAACACATGACAGGAGGAAACTGGAATCAAACCTACTCGTTGGGACTACTAATCTCTCAAAAGAATGATCAAATGGGCAGTATTATGTGTTTTCCAGTCACATAGTTCAACTTTATAACACAATCAAGTAAACCATGTTAACTTCAGTTATGATAAAAATGCTATATATATCAAATATGACTTAAAAGAAATTTTACTTCCTGATTTAGAGCCTTGAAATTGGACCCACGTCTTTAAGAAACTCCTTCTCTTTCTGTAACTCCACCTTCAGGAAGTCTTCACAACTCTATTAACTCTGTAGCAATGTTTCTACCATGGTTTCACTGAGAAGTAGCTCCTATAATGAGCTCAGCAGATGTTCCACCAGGTCTTTGCTAATTGCTGCTGGCTAGTCTGAAGGAGCTGAATGGGGGAGTTGAGGTGGAGGCAGAAGCTTGGAAACACCTTTGCCATGAAGGCGATGCTGGGTCCACCTAGGCGTTTTGAAGAGCTGAATGGTTGCCATGGGAGATTAAGAAATTTATCAAACTTGCATGAAAGAATCAAGGCAACACTCCAGGTTTGTTCTTGACAAACGCATAACATTATAACATGATGTAAAGCTCAACCAAAAAAATTCTGTTCCCCGTTAAGACACAGACAGATTTAACACAGGCTGCAAGAACAGGCCAAGAGACAGCTGGACATGCTTGACAGGGTTTTACCTTCTGCCAGCACACCTGTGTGTGCAGCCAACTGCAGGTGACATGCTTATATCCAGCTGCTGACAGACTGATGAAATGAGAAAACTCACACACGCACACCTGCAGCCGTCATAGAAAGCTCATTTTCAGGACAGAAACACCAACATGCAGCTGGTGTCGATCAGATTTGTCCCAAAATCGTTGCCGCACGAAGGATCTGTGATTCTCAAGGTGAAATCTAAGACAGCGTCAAACTGGCAATAGAAGGCAGACCTTAAATTTGCCCGAGGGGCTTTTACCTCTTCGCATGTAAGGTGAGAAAACGAACAAGTCCTCACAAATAAAGCAACAGCAACACAAGCATTCCTCCTAACAGTCTGGATTTGTCACCACATTCACTTTATTAGCAGGGCAGTACAAAGGTTTGGGCGCAAACACCAATAGGTGCATACTGCAGTGTGACACAGAGCAGCAGTGCATCTGAATGCATTTTCATCATAGCAATAGCAGAAGCAAACCACAGTCAGATAAAAGGAAACTAAAGTCAGTGGCTGGAGCCACGGTTAAATGATGACAGATTAGTCACCAATCCAGTTTGATGGTGGTTGGCATCAAACCTCTGGCTTCAACAGAACTGTACCTGTGAGTCATTGTCTAGAATCGGTGCCGTCTCTTACATTTCCGCCTGTTTAACAAGAATTTGGTTTCTCTGTCTTTGTTTTTCCCAACGCGCCTGTTGTAGCGTAGAAGTGCGTGGGCGTTAGAGTGACTGAGGCCCACAGTAAAAAGCCTGGAGGAAGGACAAACAAACTCAGATTAGATCAGGATTAATCAGGTGAAGGAACAACTATGCTGAGGATTACTGTCAAAGAATAGGAGATAAAAGAGTCTCACACAACATGTCATTAATTAGAGCCACAAGGGACAGGTCATAGTCTGTGTGTATCGATACAAAGCAGTAGTCATTTCCTGATATATGGACAACAACACGTTGTTTTTTCACATGCTGTCTTTTCTTGCTTACCTTTCCCATTTTGATTAGTGTTATTTGTGATTGATTTGACATAATGAATGATAATTGATTATGAAAGAGTTTTTTGTCTGTAGATATGAGCAAACTTATGCTGCTGCTATTTTCTTGTAACTTTCCAACTTGCATACCAGACTAGGAGTCACCGTTTTATTCACAGTTTGACTCGTCCTGTGAATTGCAGTGCAGCTTGACAGCATGTTTTTTTTTTGCTTGATCCCTGAATGTACTGCAGGCGTCTCTGCTCTGCTGCACACTTCACCAGGTACCGTAGAACATTCTGATGAGATGTAATGAGAGTATTAGAACACCGACGGAGTGGAGCCGTTCTGGACCACCCTGATTTACATATATTAATACTTCCAGCAGATTTTCAAGATGAAGCTGATAGTTTTCGAGAGTTTGCTAAAAAGCAGCTAACTGAACACAACATGACACCAACATGGCCAAATTTGTAAATAAATGCGTTTTATACTCCTGAGCAACTTACAGACTGGAACCAGCTAGGGACCAGCAGTTTACAGAAACAGGTGGGGGGAGGGGCAACACCTTAGTGTTCCTCCTGCATTTTTACCGTATCCAAGTGTAAACACATACAACTTTAGTAACACCATCCAAAAGTAAACTCTGACAGACGAGAGACCAACGGCCGCTCTTTGCTAGACACCAGTCTCTGTAAAAGAATACATCAACAACGCCTCTAAATGTCTGAGCTGCATTACAGCATTCCACTTGTAAACAAGCACTTCAAAGACCCGGTGTTTTAACAAGTCATCAACCACAAGACAGGTATTACCTAAATGGCTCTGTCTACTCATCTATTCCAATGGAAATGCTGGTCAGACGGTTAGCACATAATCCACAGATTAGCTTGTATCATGTACGAACTAATCCCTGCCAACTGTCAAGCCTCATGGTGAAATTTGATTTTCTTTTTCTTTCAGCCAGTGCGCAGCAACAGGAGGGGGAGGGGAAGCACAGGATTACTCCATACTTCATAACGTTCCAACATTTAAATGATAAATTGGCTCTGTTTTAGCTATATGACTACAATATGAGAATTGTAAGTCAACTGTGAGTTCAGTGTGCTTGGCGCACACATACCTCTGGGTTCAAACATTCCTGTGCAACAGCACACGTTTCCTGCTCGCACTTTGATTCCTTACACACTAAGAGTTTTAGGAAGATTGAAGTTGTGAAACAGATTTGACTGGTAAGCTTTTTAGGCATGAGGTAACAGGATATTTCACTTTGGAAATTTGGTACCAATAACTCAAGTCCCCGTTTCATTCTGAAAGAAAATGAAGTAACCTCCCAGTAAACTCTCTTAACACAATTTATGATCCCAGCTTTGCTTCTTTGTCTCCGGCTCTCAGTTATTCACCTTTTGCCTTCCTTTACTGGTGAAGCCTTTATTGTACGAGTATCCTGTAGCACATCACACACAGTGGGAGTCTTCATTAAAGAGGCAGTATTATGTAAAATAAACTTTCTTTTTTTGAGCTTTACATCATGTTATAATTTTGTTCCCTAATCAAAAACATACATGAAGTATTAATTTGATTCTTTCATGCATGATTGAGAAATCCTTTGATCTCCCATGGCAACCATTCAGCTGTGCAAAACGCCTGGTTGACCTAGCTCCGCCTTCAAGGCAAAGCTCCTCCCCAGAGTTGCAGTTTCCAATCTACCAAGCGTCACAGAGCAACCTTCCCTTGTCAGCTCCTTCAGACTAGCCAGCAGCAATTAGCAAGCAGCTGGTGCATCTGCCGAGCTCATTGTACAAGCTACTTCTTAGTCTAACGCTGGTGAAAATGTTGTTAAAGGGTTAATGGAGGAGCCATGTTTTGATGACTTCCTGAAGGCGGAGTTTCAGAAAGAGCAACATTCTCTTAAAGAGACAGAAGTCCATTTATTAGGCTTTAAATTACAAAGTCAAATTTCATTTAAGCCCTATTTGACATGCACAGCATTTTTAGAACAACTGAAGTTAAAATAGTTAGTTGATTGTGCTATTTAAAGGCACTATGTGCCCAGAAAACACATAATGCTGCTCTGTTACAGAAAGATAGTGGAGAAACACAGATGGAGACTTCATTCTTTGTTCTCCCACTGTCTCTGTCTTATCACAAGGGGAGGATGAAGGTTTATGTGGGTCTCTCTTCTGTCTCACAGTGACCGATTGCTGCAGTGAACTGTGGCTAACAGAATCCAGCTGTGTAATGGACTGAGTTTATTCATGTGCTCGTGGAAACATTTGCAGTAATATGTGTGTGAGGGGTATGGGTTGAAAGACCCCAAATCCCCTGCTGCTGAAGCAGGGGACGTGTCCAAACAGCACCTTGACATGTATGTTTATACTGTGTGGTTTTGTGCATCTTTTTGTTGGTTTGCAGGCTCTAGAAGTTCATTGGTCTCCTTATTGTTGTTGAGAACATAATGATTCATTTATGTTGCAAATGAAAAGTGTATTATTTACACTGCTGTGATCTCTTTGTGTATTTGAAATTTGTCACAATTAATTTGGGATCTTTGAAAAATAAAAATAAGATTTGATTTGCAAGTTTACGTGTCAATAATTTAGACAAATATCAATATTAACTTATTTCTGTAATTCTGTTTGCGTGGTAGAAAAAGCAACATGGATGACTGTTCCACTGTCAAGAACATACTCAGGTTGTTGTGTTGATTCTTTCATGCATATTTGAGAAGTCCTTCAATCACTGGTGGCCGTTGGTGGCTTGTCGACGTGTCGCGACGTGTCGGCAAGAGCCGGAGCTTCTTAAAGAGGCAGAGGCCAAATTTCAAGGCATTTTATTGCAAAGTCAAATTTTTTTAAGTTATATTTGGGTTATAAAATGACTTGGTGTTCCTAGAAAATACATGATATTTTCCATTTAAGCATCTGCTATCACAGATTTTCACTGACTTACACAGTGTAAACGCCTTGAAATAATTGGTCTGTCAAAACTCTTGTTAATCCCTCTCTAATGCTGTCAAACAAAAAAAACTCAGAGTTTGTAGTTATTCTACTCAAGTCCCGGAAACAAAATGCTCTGGCTGTCATTGCTAAAATGGACCTAAAATCATGTTATTAATGTCATATCATTTTCCATGACACTAATTTTATACATTTCTCTACATTTACACTTTTTGGCGTGTAGCTGAGTTTTGGTTCACACTTGTCCATGTGAAGGTCAACATCAAGTGCAAAGTTGAAATAACTAAGTCACTCAGAGGAGGTCGACCAAAGTTTGTGTTGCCATCTTGACGTCTCGTGGACACATTCAAAACCGCGGCACTCCGTTCGTTTGAGTCCTGAAACTGGCAACTAGCGTCGTGTTCAAAGAATAGTGGTTGTGTAGTTTTTATTTAAAACAAACAAAAAGCTTCTTATTGCGTCCTCAAGTGAAATTTACTTTGTTTGTAGATGAAAATGTGCATATCTAATTACTATGGTTGACTTAAAATAGGGTCATAAGTAAAGGAACAAATAAAAATACATTTTTTTAAAATATTCCTCTAAGTCTCATATGGTAACGTGCTGTCCCAGTTTCTCCTCTAGCTCTTCCTGTTTTGATACTAAACACACAATTATATTTCCTCTCCTTTCCTGTCATCAAATTACTCACTGTGTGCCAGTAGGACTCTGGGATCCTGAAATGACTGGCAAGCAGCTCTAATGTTCCATAAACAGTAAGTGACCGCACATAGTGAAAGTCTAGTAATCTGGATTTATTTTCACCCCAGCTTAGAGCTCTCATCTGAAACCAAAGAGCTGCTAGTTTGATTCAGGAAGTGAAAGTAACAGCATGATGTGGTGGTCAAGAAAGTACCAATGCTTTGGTTTTCTGGTTTTATGTCTAAATTCTGGCATTTTAGACGTAATTACCAAGCAATCAATTGATCAGTTCTTATTTATTAAGCTTTATTCAGAAATTGTGAGGAAAAAACACCAGGATAAACACAGAAGGCGAAGTAAAACAATTGGCAAAAAACCAAGAATGGATTAAAAATAGGATCAAAACAGAAAAGGGGAAAAATATGAGTTGACATGCAATGGTTTGAAGTTCCCAGGAGATAATTGCATTAATGATCGTGAGGAGACACTGAATTACTAAAGGCTTAGGCTCTGGTATGTTCAACGTTTACAGAAGTAGGAAAATAAGTGCAAGAAAATAAATAATTTAAAATCAATATGCAGACAATAGCTGTGTGACATAATTGGTGGAATCAGTTTAATTTAGACAGAGGGCATAGTCCTTGATGGAGCTGACTTGGATTTTGGCTTCTGGACAAACAAAAAGTACAAAAATCTCCTAAATATAATAACTTTTACAAGACCATATAAGCTGTCTCACACACTTGCAATTTCTTAAGTCAGACAGCTTCACCAGAAAATTATTGTACATTTGTTTGCAGAATATTTCCTGCAAACAAATTTTTATAAAATTTATCCAACAATTAGCTTAGTGAGTCTCCAACAATGAGCAGAAGTCTGCATTTTACCTTGTTGGGTCTACGGCTGTACCTAAAGTTAATAATGTGGACAGGAAACCATTCACACATCATTTCAAAATGTCTTAAATATGACCAGCTCAACTAGCAAATCAAAAATAACCTTTTTCTTTCTGTTTTCTGTTTTTCAGAGCGCTGGGCTGTCGTCATCATGTTGCTCTACATCGTTTGCTTCCTACTGGCCTCTGCAGTGGTGTTCTCCACCGACTGCCCAGAATCCTGTTCCTGCAACTCCCTAAACTCAGTGTTTTGCATTCACAGGCAGTCCAGCACTATACCCCATGTCCCTGTCTCCACCCAGCATCTATACATCTTTCAGAACGATATTGAAACCTTGACCCAAGATGACTTCAAAGACATTGTCGAGCTGGTGTCACTGGACCTGAGCCAGAATAAGTTAGCGGAAATTCCAGAGATGGCTTTTAAGTCGCTGTCGAAATTGAAAAACTTGGACCTTTCTGCTAACCACATAACTCACATTTCCAAAGACAGCTTCTCAGGGTTGGTCCAGCTAGAGAGGCTGTATCTCCATGGAAACCTCATTCAGAGCATTCATTGGGAAGCTTTTGAAGGTTTAGAGATGCTGTTGGAGTTGAAGCTGCAAGGAAACAAGCTCACCTCCCTGCCTTTTCTCAATTTCCCCAGGCTACTTCTTTTGGACCTCAGTCACAATAAACTCCCACCCCTGGAACATTCACATCTTCATACTCCCCATCTAGAAGCACTGAAATTGTCCTCATTAGGGCTACCGTCATTGGATGAAAATCTTGTAGCCTCCCTGAGAAACCTTCATGAACTTGACTTGTCAATGAATCAGTTAAAGGAAGTCCCTCAAGCCCTGAAGCAGGAATCTCTCAAGGGGCTTACGAAACTAAGCCTGGCTGCTAACCCACTTTTTGAGCTGAGGGTGAGTGACTTTCAGCAACTGGTTGCACTTCAAGAACTGGATCTAAGCGGAGTTAATCTCCAGGGATTTCCTGAAGGTTTCTTTGAAAGCTTCTCAAAGTTGACACAACTGACCGTAGCCGAGAACCCCTTCAACTGTCTCTGTCCACTGGCCTGGTTCCCTGTCTGGCTAAAAGAGAAGGAAGTCAATTTGAAGCGGCCAGAGGAAACCAGATGCCATTTCCCTCTCGTTAATGCTGGGAAGACACTTTCGGCATTAGAGCACAACGACTTTGGATGTCCACTAACCACAACAGAATCTGTTGGCTCCCCTGTAGAAAACACCCCTGTTCCCCAAATCCCTACCACCTCTCCAGAAACCGCCCATACTAACGCTATCCCTCCCCCTCTGCCACCTAGTGATGAAACTGTTCCCTCCATAACAGACAACCCATCCTTTGGATCAGATCCTCCAGTGTCTCCTAGCTCTACTGTTGTGGAAAACGAGTTACATTTCTGCCCACAAAACATCTGCTTGAATGGAGGGACTTGCTATTTTGACCCAAATGGCCTACTCAACTGTTTGTGTTCTTCGGGATCATCTGGAGACTACTGTGAAATTCCCGAGGTCCCGCATAAATCTGAAACAGAGGTCTCTGTGGTGACTTCAGCAATGCCGGATAAACTAGATGCGATCAGCTCACGGGAGGTGACGTCCACATCAATACTCCTTGACCTGCACCGCTTCATCGAGACACGGCCTAACATTCGTGGCATCAGGCTGACCTATCGTAACCTCTCAGGCCCCGACCGTCGCCCTCACATGCTGAGTTTGCCAACATACTACCCTGTATACACTTTGCGTGGTTTGAACCCAAACTGTACCTACTTGGTCTGTGTCAGTCCCCTTGGAGAAAAGATCATTTATAAAGGTAACAGCTCTGTAGAACTGGGTCCCTGTACAGAGGCTCGCACTAGTCCTACTATCTTTGTAGAACATTTGGTAGATCCAGACACCCCTATGACAAAGAATCTCATTGCAGCGCTGGCAGTCCTAGCATTAGTCCTGGTGTTGGTTTTGGTGGCTGGTACAATCATCTGTGTACAGAAGAAGAGGCAGGCGAATTCAGAAATGGAGCTGGAGCTGGGCTCAACGGATCCTGAGGCAATAGACCTGGAGGGTAAAAAGGTTCATCTAGAGAACGGAGTCAATGGTACACTACCCCTCAAACAGCCCGAGGCAGATCGTTGCCAGACCCCACAACTGCCCCCATTACTGCAACAAAATGGCAGTATGGACTATGAAGCACCCTTGATGCAAGGACACTGTCCATCAAATAACAATCAAGCAACACTGAAGCCGTCTTATTTCTAACGCTGAGCAGAGTTTCCGTTGGGACGTTCTGAACCTGCTACGTCTCCCTTAGTCTCAGATGTCCACTATTGGAGATAGGGCACTTATTGTCCTCTGTTATGCACATGATGAAATAACATACCAGATTATATATATTTAAGAGACTCAAAACAATGGGATTTCAGATCACAGCATATTCAAAATGTGCTTAACCACTATGGGACAATGAAGAAGACGTGATTGAAATTCAGTGAACAGAGGGTGGCAGTGGAACATCTAATCCAATCAATAAATCAAGTGCAATCAATTAGAAGGGTCTTCGTAGTGGACAATGCCTGCTAGCAGTGACCTACTATAACTCTGTACTTTTTTTCTTTGCTTATAAGAAAGAGAAACACTTTAATCTTGTTGCTGGATATGGGAATACTGAAACTGAAAAAAGTGCCTTGAACTGGAGAAGTGCCAGAGGTTTAAAGACATGAAGATTTTTGAATCATAAATTTTAATGTTAATGGACTTTCAAGTACCTGCAAGGGATTGAAAAAAAAGTTGCACTGAAAACTACACTTGTTTCTTTTGTGATGACTGCTACAAAGCGAAGATTTGGAGAAGCAACAACAAAGTTATGTTCGGAAACTTTGCAAATCGTTACAGACTATAACCGCTGTTCAAAGTCTGGATTCAAGTGTTGACATCATCTAATGTGAGGACAAAACAAATCTCGCAAACACAGATTTGGGATTCTGCAGTTTCTCCAGAAACACCACAGTTCCCTACATGGCAGAGCCTTCAGCTTCTCTGGACTTAAATTTACTGTGAAAGATTAAATAAAATGGACTTTATTTGTATTATTCTGTGCCGTTACAGAGAGGCTGTTTTACCAGTTGGCTTTCTGCATTTTTTGTGAATTTTTACTGCCTCTTTTGTAAATAGTCATTTAGTATTAGTATTGTTGAGAGATGAAGCAATGGTTGTTTCTGCTCAAAGGGCATAATGTCATCAAGTCCCATCATGTCAACTTTTCCTCTTTATCTTTGTTCAGCTCAAGATAGCTTCACTAAATTCTATGTAGAGAATCGAGAAAATCGGTTCTTGAAAAACAAAGAACAGAAATATGATCATGTTAAGTTTGAAACAGAAAACTTGGACTTCAGTGCATAATGCAATGTACATCCAGGACATAAGCGATGCTCGGCTCAAATTAAAGTTTATCAAAAAGATTTATAAGGTGATTTATCCAGTGAAGGGGAAGAAATCAGGAGAAATATGGTAACTTTAAAACTTCACATAGAGTCAATGTGAGTTTTTATAAATGGTGGGTCAAATTATTGTAGGGGAGTTACTCTACTGACTCCCTATTCCCCCTGACGTTGCGTTTTCAGCAAACCCCAGTAAAGTAGGTCCTAAAAAAATGGGCTGTTAAAGCAAAACCATCACAAGTGGAAAACCTTCATCACCATTGTGTTCATAATTTCAATTATCGTACAGTTTTGTTTTGTTTTTTGTTTTTTTGCTCAGAAATCTGACATTTGCTCTTTAAAAAAAGATGTATCATCATGGTTATTTTTACTGCTTGTCATTTTTGCTTACATCACTTAAAAGTTTCCTAAGTTACATTTTGGGTAAAGATAAATACAGGTCTAATTCTCACAAGACCTTATCAAAGCACACCGGTAGCAATAAAACACAAACTTAAAAATGCACATGAACATCCAAATTTAATGCAGAAAGAGAATTGTAATTAATACTATTAATATTTTTCTATTGAAGATGTATAATGTATTTGTTCTCTGTAGCCCCAAACACCCCGACACAGCAAGAGCAGCTACTGTGACGTGCAGCGAGACTGTGACAAACGTTGGGTGTTTCTGTCATTCTTATTAATTTAATTTTCATGGTGGAAAACGAAATGAATGACAGCAATTATGTGTTTTTAAAGCGATGTCATTGTGAAAACGTTCAAGAGTCGCGTTGCGATTTTGTATACATCTAAAAGGTTTTTTATTTCATCCCACACCACACTGTATAAACTGTATGTCAAGAAACATCAACTCCATTGGAGTTAAATTTGTCAAAAACCCTTGTTACTTTTTTAAAAATTTTGCCTATTTGTTCATTTGTCTGTATCTTTTCTTTATATATAAGTCAAGACCATCCATCACCAGCTTCGTCTTCCTGTTTTCTTTTTAACAGTTTTACAAAATGTGTAACTGGAAGATTCTCCATATTTCTTTGGCCAGTGAAAATAGCAGGTTATGTTTGTAATATTTTTTTTACACATGCTTTTTAACACTACCTTCCCAGTTTGTTTAGGGAAACTTGTCTTTTCTTATCGTTGTCTCCTTTGTTTGTTTGTTAGTTTCGCATGTAGCATTTCTGTATATATTTTACCAATGCTGAGAACAGAACAGTATTAAAATTACTTATTATTGTTATCATCTGTGTTGTTTGGTTATTGATGCACTTTTACTCACGTGTTTAATGACCTAGTAGTGGATTTAAGAGTTTACATGAGATTGTTGTTTGGTTTGTCGTTGGAGCACAAATCTAACATACACATCAAATATTAGTACCTTTTCATTGTAAACTATAATTTTAGGCAGGGGAGTTTTTTCACAGTTCATCTGTCTCACCAAACTGTCACGACATGGTGACAGTTTCAACAAATAAGTAAAAAAAAGAACTTTTTATAAAACTAACATACTGCAGCTTAACGATCTGACCTGTTATGTGCATTGAAAAGTGATGAACTAATTCACTATTTGTGATACAAAGCAGTCAAATTGGTGCTTCTTGTAATTTGAATTACAAGAATATTTACATGTTATCAAAAAAACAAACAACAAAAAAAAGGATTTCTAATTCTACCAACCCAACCCCAATGGATGCTTTTGTACAAAAGGTGAAACTTATTTGCTAAGGCCACTGGCTCAAAAGGAGAACAAATTCCCACTTTACAGTCTGTCATCCTCATCAGCCTCTCAATGTGCTTTTTATTTGGAGACGTTGTTCCACCTGGACGGCTGCCGGCTGCCGAGAGAAAAGAGAAAGAAGTGGGAAAAAAAAACGTGAAGAGAGCGAGGCTTGATTTATTTGAACAATCTGGTTGCAATGGAAGCAGTCAAAACTTGCCATGGGTGGATGGATGGATTATTGGAAAGAGGAACGCAGATGAATAAATGAATGGGTTGAAATCCAACGTCAGACAGATTCTTGGACTTGACGGCGGCTTAACTGGACCCTGCAAGCCACTAAAACCCCCCCAGGTTCAGAGTTAGCGTGTGTATGTAGCACGTAACATACATCTATAAACTCCATGTGTGAAGCATTTGTCTCGGAATATGTCATCGTTGGCCTACCTGCGTATTTTAATACTAAACATGACAAGCATGGATGTTTTTCAAGCACATTAAAAATGACTATCAATCCTTGAAGCTCAAAACCTCTTTAAAAAGTACGAATAAAACATTTTTATTCAGCAAGAAGCGAGTGCTGCACAAAACTGAAGAGAATCTACACAGTGACATTGGAAAATTGTGAAATATAGAACTTATTTTGATACATTCACAGTTTTCTTCCCCCCAAAGAAACATTTGACAGGTTGCTGATGTGATGTTGCTTTAATGGACTTGCAACTACACGCTTTGAGCTTCTAACAACAAAATGTTAAAAACACTGTGAAACCAGCTTGTTTTGTCGCATGTGTCCCCAGGCCTGTGCGACCTACAAGTGCAATGAAGTTCAGAAAGATAAAATAAAGAAGCAGAGGGCTTGAGGTTTTGCTTAGAGGAGAGAAATGTCCAAATTAAGTTTATTTTGTGCTTAATAGCTTGTAAAAAGAAAAAAAAAAAACTAACCAAAATCGGGCCTCTGTCGAAAGAGGGGAAAAAAAATTGAGAGGGAATGAAATTAATTGCAGCAATATTTTGAAGTGATTCAATCATGCAATAATGTGATTGGTACATCCTCCAGCAGCTGAAACCTACGATCCTCGCCACTGGGATCGGTGAGACTGGATTCCATTAAGAGCGGACGGCGCAGGAAAGTTGCTCCTTCAAGTAACATTTTGGAAAATCTAGCTGGTTTTCTTCTTTTTATTTGGTCTAATTTAGCGGGTCTGCTTCAAGGTTCGACATGTTACGTCAAGTTAATTTGTACAGCACATTTCAGCAATAAGGCAGGTCGAAGTGCTTTACATCAGATATCTTCATAATACATCAGTGCTTCATATAATACAGTTATACATTATGAAGCAGAGCTATGAGGACACTTGCAGTAATCACTGCAACTAATGATAAACCTCTGGATGAGCTTCTCTAGATCTGGCTGGTACATTAGTTCTTTAAGTCTGGAAATGTTCTTCAGGTGACGGAAGGCCAACTTTGTAACTGTCTTTAAGTGACTCTGAAGGTTCAGGTCAGAGTCAATCATCGGCCATTTTGGGTCTGATTGCTGGTTTCTATCTGTAATAACTGAAGCTGTGCACTGACTCCCGATCGTTCCTCTTTGGGTCCGAAGATAAAAAGTTCAGTTTTGTTTCTGTTCAGCTGAAGAAAGTTATGGCTCATCCACACATTCACCTGAAATCAAGAAGCAGAGGGCTTGAGGTCTGTAGATCTGTGTACGTTGTGCTTTTTTTTCAGAGTTGGTATTCTTCATGTTTTGGTTCCAGAGTGTTTATGTTTCTTGGTCCTCTCAAACCAGTCTTTCCTTTCTCCTCAGATGTCACTAAGCAATTCCTCCAATCGTTGGATATTTTCTGCTTTCCGGCCATTCAAAGAAACCAAGAGAAGGTTTGTTAAATGTTAAATGTCATCAGCTCCTCTGACCCTGGGACCCGTACTGATGTTTGGGACTAAGAGTGAAATGGACACATTTTTTTGTCTCGTCTTCTTGGTTGTTAAACGGGGAATCTGAACGGGATCATCATTAAATATTTACAGTAAAATTCATGATAATTCATCTGGATGCTAATGAACACTGTAATAGTCACAAATGTCAGCTATCCTCTGTCAAGTTTTTGACAAATATTTAAATGTTAACCCTTTTAGGCATGAATTATGATCCTTAGTGTCAGGATTTTTTTCCCCAAAATTTCTTTTATTTTCTTAAGGCATTAAAAAAAGAAGTTACGAAAAAAATTTTGTAAAGAGATTTTTTTTCTTCTTTTTTTAGATGATCAATTGTAATTTTCTCCAAATACAAAGTTGTTATTGTAAAATTCAGTAGTATTGTTCTTTAGGGGTCATAATATTTTTTTACCTGCAAGAGTCGTCTACAGTAGAAGGAGGGACCGGGTCAGTCGGCATGCTTTTCTGTCTGTAGGCCATATTGAATTTAACAAAAATAATTTATTTCATTTGCAGCTGATGGTCAGTAGTTGATAGTGTATTTTATGGCACATTAGTGTCCACTTCAATGGTCTGTGTGCATTTATAACATAAAAATCCACAAGAAGCACAAGAAAATGGCTTTTAAAAAATTGTCCATTGTAGTGACCGCTATGCATGAAAGGGTTAAATGATGCCCCATTAAAAAAAAAAAAAAAAAAAACTCCGATATTTTCACTGCCTCTTCACAGAGTTCCTTCACTCTTCATTTTCTTTGAACAGCTTACCCTCTGAACTTTACGTTGTAATCTCAGATTACGCTAAAACACATAAAAGACTAGCACACAAAAAAGAAAGAAATGAAACAGAATTGTCCTTCTTGTCTTACTGACTTGTTTTGCTTTTATGCCAAATGAAAGACCTAAAAGAACGCAATTGATGTTAACTTTGTAGGTCTGTGCAAAACGTTTTCCCACGCTGTCTCGTTTAGCAGCTCTTATTTCTCACTTTCATGAGGAAGAGAAAAAATCTAATTTGGAAATGGTTGTTCCAAAATGCACATTAATTAAATGATCTGTAATTGCTGTTCATCTCTTCGTGCAGCCCTGTGGAGTCGTCTTACCCAGAGACCTTAATGATTTCCATCCTCTGTGAGGCAGAAGTTAGAGCAAGCCCACCCAAGATTTCACTCTCTTTTTTTTTCTATCTCCCAGATAATGACTGCTATTTTTTAGGTATGCTAACCAGAAATTGTTTAATTTCTATTGCAAATAGCAGTGAAGATTAAATTTGAATGGCACTTAAAGCGTAAAAGGGAATAGTTAAAAAAAAAAAGCAAATTTGACAATTTTGTCATTAATTTCAATAGGCTTAAAGCTGCTTTTTAATTTTTTTCACAAAAATGTTTTTTTTTTAATCTGTGAAAAGATTAATTTCCTCCACCTCCTCCTTGAGCTACAGTTGACATCTGCTGGTCAGAAACAACCAATCAGAGCCAGGAGGGGGGTCTTAATTCTGCTAATCAATCTCACGTACTCGCTGCTAAACGTTCTAATAGCAGAGTAAACTGTTCATCTCCAAACATCAATGTAAAAACAACAAATATGTAAAAAAAAAAAAAAAAAATTTAAAAGTAAAAGTTGCATATTGCAGCTTTACAATAAATATCATGTATCATTTTTCACTCCTTTGAATTTTAGTTTATGAATACAAAAACTTGTAAAAGCCTAAAAAGAAAAGATGGAACGAGAAGGTGAGCGGAGGAGCAGCGAAATGTTTGGGGTTTTTTGGAGCAGCAGCAGTTTATTGGCTCTGTTGTCTTTGCGGCTCAGCAGCAGAGCCTCGGGGTCGGGCGAGGTCATGTTGTGATAGGAGATGACTGCACAGAGCGGGGATTATTTTACGTCAGCCAGCATTTTCAGTCCTCCAGTGTAAAAACAGCCAAATCATACAGGAGGGAATTATTTGGATGTAAACGACGTAAATGCCTGAATCATCAACAAAAAGATTTGGGGGAGGATAAAAATCTGATTTCAGACCAGTGCAGTCAAAACGACGGACATCTTTTAAAAAGATGTTTGTATTTGAATTTGTCCTGTTCTTTTAGAATATCACCTTAATTATAAGTGTAGCTGAAGACAAGTTTTAAGTTTAGCTCTTTTTGTGCATCTATCAGTAGACAAATGTGGATAAACACACTTGTGCTTCACTTGAATAAAAATCTTGCATTTTTCTCTCCCGTTCAGAAGAGTGGCGACGAGGAATGGGACTCTGCCTGATGACATATTTATAAAAAGAAAGACACAAATTATTAATTAGAAGGTTTTACATTGACAGTACAAAGAAACACGTCTAACAGAGATAACTCTGTGCTGACAGAATATCTCCGAGTTAGAATGGGAATGGAGTTTAGGTTGTATACAATAAAAATAATAATAATAATAATAAATCAGTGTCTTGTAATAAGCAGTAAAACCATGACTGGTACTGTACTCATTTTTTGAAATAGATATTATGTAATTAAGAAAAAAAATTGGCTGTTAAATGTAAAAAGATGAAATCAAACCAATCAGAATATGTAAAAAATAAATAAATAAATAAATCACCTCATTCCTCCATAAAAACATCCTGTAATTCTTTAATATTTCTTTTTGACAAACACATGTAGCTTATTTCCACATTTTTTACTTTTCAGTATAAAGGTGTTTTGCACCGCCTCTACTCTTAATGCTATGTCTTCGAACACTTGACTGCTGCAGGCCCGTTTTTCTCACCCTGACCTTTCGCCTCTTTGACACATGACCTTTGACCCCCGCAGGAACAGGCCGTGACCGGACTCTTCGTGCCCACTCACACAAGCCGGGCTCTGTTTGGAGCGCCGCTCTATTTCGGGCTCCACGTCGTTGTCGGCTTTCGTTACGTGGCTCCTCTCTTTCCCCCTGAAGACGTCTCTGCCTTCGCTGGTTTTAATTTGCTCCTCGCTCCAGTCAGCATGTTTCAATTTCATTTTACGAGACTTTCTCTAAATCAGTCTTATCCTTTTGTCTCTTAGGCCAGACTGCAGCCCCGGAGGCTGCGTCCAAGGGAATTTCTGGCACGATTTTATCCAGAATTATTTATAGATGTTATCTTTCCGCGCTCCACCTCTGTCGTTGTTCCACCGAGCGAACAAACATCTTTTAAGCGTCCCCGACGGGCTTTTTCCACTTTCCCATCGTCAAACTGATGCCAGTGGAGTTGTTGAATTGCTTTCCATAACAAAGAGCCCTGTTTTATTGTTGTTGTTGTTGTTGTGTGTTTTTCTTGTTTTGTTTTCAGGGCATGTGTGAAGCAGGTTTCAACAAAGACCAGGGAGACGGAAAACAAGAAAGAGGGGAAAAACCGGAGGAGATGAAAAATGTATGAGGAGAAATCTGGACCTGTTTGTTCTTTTTATGACGAGGTGTTTGTTTGTGTTAAGCCTTAGTAATTGTTGGTAACTTTGCATGATGGAAACATAATATAACAATAGCATTTTTGGGGTTATTATTTGGAAGAATAGCTTTTGGGGTTATTTTTTTACTAGTACTTTTTGTACTAGTAAAACAAAAAACAACAAAAGAAAAAGGATTTCCTGTCCAAAGTCTTAATTGCGATTAATCCTGCCATGATGGATAGTGTCAGTAATTATTGCTGTTTTGACATCGTTATCCAGGGCTGTGTCGATAATGGCCTCATGATTCACGTCACGTTTTCAACTTGTAGCATTGCTCGATGTGCCGTCCTTGATGAAATACATCTGAACTGAACATGACAGTAACTGAGGAGGAAATAAAAAATAACCACAGCGAAAACGAAGACTGAAGGAAAAGCAAGAATAAACTAAGAAGCTGAATAAGCTGAGCAGAAAACAATCAAGGAAAGAATCAAAAGTGCAAACACACCCAACCAGTTTTCTGTCTGCACTAATTAATATTGCTATTCCAAATGGAAATCCTTCTCTGTTTTCTTTATTCTTTTTTGGGTATTTTACCTTCTAGAGTTACTCAACTAGCTTAAAAAAACATTGGAAATGCTGTATGAGTGTTTTTTTGTTTAGGTATCCTAAGAGTTTTAGGGTTCCTGCTTTGATTTAGAGTATTTGATGTGATTCTACTGGAGCACGTTTTGTTTAAAGCTTAAATTTGAAACAGGTTAAAAACTCAAGGTCAAATCTACCTTTTAACAACGTATTCCCATTGACTGCATATGTGGTACATTATGATTAGCTTGTTTAAACAGGAGACAGTCAGGCTGCTTTAAGTACTCTGGACTTTCCTGATGTGTCTTTTCTTTTTTTCACTGGGCATTCACCCTAATCCATATTTGTTTTGAACTCGGGGAGGATTTTTTTTGCGTTTTCACCGTGGTTTGGCCGCTTGTCTTTGCAGAACCCATCCATCTTTTCCTACCCAGCATGGTTTGGGGCTTCTCCTTCCCTGCTGATGGTCAGTGGAAGTGGGTGGGGAAGGGAAACTCGCTGAGTGACATTTTGGGCAAAGTTCAGGGGAATAAAAGCTCACCATGAATCACAGCTCAGACTGTATGCAGACTGTTTTGAAGTCCACTTTTAGCAGTTACCAAAAGAAAAATATATGATTTTTCATACAGGGTGGAGTCCGTCTCGTGTCTCGTGCGATATTTTATTACACTAATACAGTGGCCTTTATTTTATTAGGATGTGATTTTCTTCAGCTTCACCCTTTTTTTTGTTTTTTAACATCTGCACTTCAGTTCTGCTCGACTACTTAAAGCCTGTCGACTGACGGATACAAGTTTGTTTCCTCTTAACATGAAACGATCTGCAAAGTCCCCCGAAACGACGACGGAGCCGCCCCTCGCAAATATGAGACTTTTTTTTTTTTCTTCCTTCCACAAAGAGACACAAAGACTTTGTATCTGTCTGCCTGGGAACGATTGTGATGAAATGTTTAATCTTGTTAGACTCTGTGCAGAAGAGACTCAGCTAGCAGGTGCAGTCCGCCGAGGGCATAATGAGTTTACCTCGGAGACCAAACACACAAGGTCAGCTATGTGAGAGAAACACGCAGACTCTCCAGCGCTGAATGAAGACTGACTCTTGTTGAACTGGTTCTTCATCCGCTCCGTCGCTCACTGTGCGCTGGAGGTTCATTAAATGACACAGAAATACATTTTAAAAAATGTTTTAGGAAATTAGTGTTTTTCTATGGAGCTAAATTGGGGCCATAAAATAATAAAATAATAAAAAAATGAAACTGAAGAAAAAAAAAAAGATTTGAAACTGAAAAAAAGTTTGAAACAGAAAAAATGCTTGGAACTGAGAAAATAAGTTTGAAGCTGAAAAATTATTTTGGAAGTGAGAAAACGTTTGAGCCTGAAAAAAGTATTGAAACTAAAAATAAAGATTTGAAGTTGAAAAATTATTTTGAAACCATCAACATAGTTGAAAGAAAAATGTTTGAAATTGAAAAAAAGCTAAAAACTGAAAAAAGAAATATATTGAAAATTAAAGAAAAAAGTTTTAAACTGAAAAAAGTTTTAACATTATAAATAATGAAGATTTGAAATTGAACAAAAAGGATGTCAACACACCAAACCGATATCAGTGGGAAAAATATATTTACAAATTTGTGCGCCGTTTTCTCCTGTGGTCTCAAAGTAAAGCTGAAGATCCACCAGAACCAACAATTCAGCTCCATATTCTTCTATATGCTCAGTTTGGATCAAATTCAGTGTTGATCCAAACAACGACCAACACTAAGACCAACTGACCACGGTGGAAACAACCAGTCAAGTAAAACCTGAAGACCTCCGAGAGCGTGGAGTCATGCCTGGCAGCATTAGTGGAGGTTCAGTGATCCGCGGCTCAGCTGCAACAATCTGTTGACAGGATAACCATCAGTTAAAGTCTACACACAGGGCCTTCATTTAAGAACGTTAAAAATAAAAACTGGAAGTTCCATATCAGCTCACCACAAACCATGTCGGAGACGCCGCGTATATAAGCGGAAGGAGAAACTCTGGTAAGATGTACAGAGAAACTGAGAGAGCTGATGGAAAGATGGATGGAGGCAAACAGAGAGAAATCCTGGAAGATCTGAAAAAGAGGCTCACCTTCCAAGATAATTATCATGTTATTTTATGATCAAATAACATCATAAAATAACATATTTTATGATGTTAAATATCATAACATCATAAAATATGATGTTATGATAAAGATAGTCAAGCACCGCCCCCCCATCTTCAGCTCCACGAGACTAGCGGCAGCAGCGATTAGCAAACACCTGGTGGAACTGCGCGTCTGCTGAGCTCAGCTGACCACAAGAACGGCTGTGAACGACATGAATGGACGGAGAGGAGACGCACTGCTGGGATGATGCTCTGAAGGGGGGAGTGTCAGAAAGGGGAGGAGGTTCTTAAAGAGAGAGAGGCCCAATTAAATACGGCTAATTTGCTAAGGTAAATATCTTTGAAGTTGTTTTTGATATGTACCACATTTTCATAACTGGAAGCAACGTGGTTACTTGACTGTGGCTTAAATCAAGAGCCTAGATAATACTTTAATACGCTCCGTTTAAACACACCCAGGGGTTCTCCACAAAGCTTTGTGGCTGTGCGCTTAAGGAAGTCATGGGATTTACACTTACTACAAACTCACATAAACCTGGTCAAAGGTTTATGTAAGAAGCCCAGATCTGGATTAGACAGCAGCATGTTCAGGTGTCACAGTCAACACATGAACATGTCCAGACCCCAACCCAGCCGGGAATTTGTGTCAAGACTGGAAAACTTGATGTTCACAGATGGTTTCTCTCTGTTCCTTACCGAGCTTGAGCTTTATTTATTTATTTATTTATTTATTTATTTATTTTTGCACAGAAGAATGAACAACAGGTGGCTGTAAAATCTATCTACCTGAAGGACTGAATAATCACGCAAGCTACAATTTTCACATTTTTGTTAGCAAAACATTTTTTCCCTTCAACCTCACACTGATTTACATTTTCCTCCTTCTTGATCTTGTTCTTTTTTGTTTTTCCATCGTTACATGCGAGTTCCTCGACAATCCATGCTAATGTCCTCAAAGTCAAATATTGACCTTTCATGACCTTCCACAGAAGTTTATAGGCTTTTAAAGAATCAAGTCCTACAAGCCACCAAAGTAATTAAAAACCAATCCAGGAAAGCTGACTAACACGTGTGCTTCCCAATGATTTCTTTTATCCATTTAATGGTTTTTATTTACTAAATGTTAGTCACATTTCAGCAAACGCCACACACACGGTGCTGAGCTCCGTGGGAAAATGTGAGCTTGCAGGTTAGAGACCAAATATTGGAGCTCAGCTCAGGTCATGTGGGACCTGCTGAGAGGAGATATGAAAGAGTTTCCTGCTGAGAAAATAGCAACATCCGTTATTAGTTGTCTCGATAGGAACCAGCCAGAGATGTTTCCGCTGCCACCACCGAACTCACGGCAACGAGGTGAATCTGCTTGAGGAGGCAGCAGGGCGTCGCTGATCTTCCAGTTTAGACTCTGTTGACGTTTTTAAAAAAAAAAAAAAATCACAAAGTTTTTCTTATACGTTTTTGTGGACGTTTGTTTTACTTTGGCATTAGTCGTGTGATGCAGGTTTTGTAAAGTGGCTTCTGCATGAACCGCTGTGAGTTATATTTTTTTAGTTGGACTTGTTTTAATCTGATCCGAAACAGTCTGGGCCTCTACTTCCATTATCCAGGTTGAATTTCTTTTTGTTTCATCAAATCCTTCTGATTTCTCTCTAATGCTCATGTAAGACACTGACTGCTAACAACAAACCCACAGAACCCCTTAAAAATAACAGATGGATCGTATGTCAGTGATTTTAAAGGCGTGTGTCGATTTGACAACACTGATGTAAAAGGTTGTATTTTGGCTAGAATCTTATTAAAGTATCTTGAACTGTGACAAAAGGGGGGAAAAATAAATTACACTGCAAAAATAATGTTTCTAGTTTGAAACAACTGAAGAAACACAAAATCTTGCCAGGCATGTTTGTCTGGTTTCTGGTGCAAACATCTTAGTACATCTGAAATAAGGAAAAATCAACCGAAAAGCAACTCACGAGCGAGATGAGAAAACTTGTTTTAAGTAGATGATTCTTGAAACAACTTAAAACAGCTATTTTTTCCCCCCGTTATAAGTTATAATTTCCTGTATTCGAAAACTGAAATGATGGATTTGATGAGAATATCTGAAATCTTTCAATAAACGAACTCCCTTCACTTTCCGTGCTGGCACATTTAACGCACTCATGAAGTAAATTGAAGTAAATTGCTTGAAACTTTGGGGAAATTAAACAGAGTTAGAGATTTGATCTCGATCTGAGGCAGACCAACTGGAGCTTAATGCGGCTGTAACGCTCTGCTTACAGCAAACGTTTCATGTATTTACGCTCAGACGCATGTTAATTACTGACATAAAATATCTTAATAAGGACTCAGAGATAACACCAGTCACAAAGGTGGGTGGCAAATTAGATGAGAAACCTCCACAGATATCCTGCTGTGAGACCAGGCTGCTTTTAACAGCTAAGTTGTGGATTTATTTCAGAGACAAAAGCAAAAACAAAGTTAAATATTTTGTGGTTAGAAATGTGTTTTTTCCCCCCATTTACTACATTCAAAGTTGAACTTTTAAATCTACCTAAAAACGTTTTCAGTACATCTGGCATGCAGCTCAACCTCAGACTGGAAGGAGAAAAAAAAACATATTCTGAATCTCAAAGTCCTTATTGGATTTAGGTCTGGACTTTGACTAGGCCCATTAGCACATTGATAGGCTTCGATCTAAACACTTCCACTATTTTTCTGTTTGAAGACGAAACTCTCGTCTTGTTTGGTTTCCTCCAGGATTGTTCCGTCTTTGAATCTCTGCTTCAGCTGAAGGAAACGATTCCCACAGCAAGATGCTGCCACCACCGTGTCTCACTGTGTTGAGCTTGATCTGCACTGAGTTTTCCACCTCATATAACATTTTACATGTAGGTTCAACACGGTTAGTTTGAGTTTCGTTGAATTAAATCACCTTCATCCACATATTTGCTGTTTATCCTGCGTGACTTTCGGGAAACTACTAAAAACATTTCTTATTTTTCTTGTAGCACTTCTCAACGAATGTCAACCAGTAGTTGCCCTGTTGACCGAGTCTCCCACCTTCATGATGCTGTTTGTTCTCCAAAGCTCTCTAATAAACCGCTGCATTTATAGTGAGATCAAGTGGATCGAAGCGGACTGTTTATTTAGGAAGTGACTCCTGAGGGCAGACGGCCCCATTAGGTTTTATTAATTGATCTTTAAAGTAAGGGAGACGGATTACAAAGCCACAGCACGCTGGTCCGATTTTTATTGGGAAAATGTGAAAACTGTGAATCATGTTCCTTCTTACAATTACATGCCCGATTTTCTTGGTTTATCACTTGAAAACACCATAAAATACACGGCCTGGCCACCACCTGGATTTAACTAAGCAAATAGGTACCAGCCTCCGATTGGATAATGACTGAACCGGTGATCATGTATCAGCTGGCAACAACTTATCAAACCCCAACGGGTGCAACGAGTTGCTCCTGATAGAAGCAACCTTGTTCAGGGGACAACTAATGGAAAAGGTATGTTTTATTTTCTAGCTCTTGGGTGGTCCACCCCTTTCTGATGCTGCCCTGGGCAAGTGCCACCGTTTGAGATTTTATTTCATTTGGATGTACCAATGTTTTGAAACATTTGGTACATAAAAATGTTTTATTATTTCAAACCAAACTTGTCTGAAGAGCCTCGGGTTGCCAGGTTGTTTTCATTCAGGAAGACTTAAAGGAAGTCATTTTATTTTTAAACATTCATTTAGAAATGTCCTTCTCCGTCCGTTCATTTCATATGGACCTTGTGCGATGAGGCGACAGTCACTCGTCAAAATTTTCAGATTAATTGCATGTGTTAACGTCGGACTGCTGCAGCCATCATCGTGTCCTATAGGTTGCCGTCCTCTCTTCAGGTCGGTCTCACAGCTCAGCTCAGAAACAGAACCAGCTCTCGCTCTTTTTGTGCCGCTGGGTTTCTGTCTGAATTCGCTGACACCACCAGCCTGCCTGTCTTGTATGCTAGCACAGGCCCGGCCCTCCAGGTCACCCTAACCCCTCAAAAGAAGACAGCCGAACTCCCTTCCCCTTTTAGTTTTTGAAGACATCCACCCTCTTCCCTCCAAACCCAAGACCAAGAAACTGATACACATTTCTCAGTCCAACCTAAACTTCTGCTCCTAAATCCACCAGTGAGATTAATCAAATGTCTTGCGTCGTGTTTCTGCACCTAATCTCAGATCTGCTTTTCTCATCTGGCGTGTTGGTGACCCTCCCATTCCCTCCTCAGAGGTGCAGGCAGGCAGAGCGCTGACTGACGGCTGGAATTATGAATGCACAAAAACTCTGGCAACTTTTTCCTGCAAGTACCTCATAACTTTTTTCTTTTTTCTTTCTTTAAATCAAAACCATGCCGGTTTTGATTTAACCGGACTTTTCCGGTTAAATCCGGTTAAGTCTTTTGCCCCAGACTTTTCCACCGCGGCTCCTCCCGTACATGCTCGAAGAGGAATTAAAGCAGTGCCTTCTTTTTTTCTTTTTTTTTTTTTCAAACAGCGGAAAGTTTACACAAAGGAAAGCCTTTATCCCTGGAGCCCGACTCTCTCTTCTTTCCAAATACTTGCGAGATGAAATCAAACTCCCTTTTTGAAAATTACATTTCAAGTCTCCCATCCTTCCTTCCCTTCCTCTCTCTCTCTCTCTCTCCGATCTGTAAACCTGTCCAGCTTTCCTCCTCTGCAGCATCAGCCGTTCTGTTGCAGGTCTTAATAAATGCTTTCTGGG
Organism: Poecilia mexicana; assembly: GCF_051168715.1. Lineage (NCBI taxonomy): Eukaryota > Metazoa > Chordata > Actinopteri > Cyprinodontiformes > Poeciliidae > Poecilia > Poecilia mexicana. The sequence goes on along the minus strand of NW_028263371.1, from coordinate 5,046,515 downwards.
GATTTCATGGGAGAACGAAGGAGATGCTGCCAGACTAAATACAGGAACTTGGAATCGAAGTAAGATGTAGTGAAGGTGTGTTCTTGATGGGTATTTTGAAAGCTGGTTAAGCTTCTTTTTTTTAATGTTGCCAAAGAACAGCATTGCTATATTCGTATTGTTGCCAAAAAATTATCTGTGTCTGTTTGGTTATTTTTACAGTTCCATGCAAAACTTTATAGGTTTGTTTCAACGTTTCGTCACGTGCTCATGATCCCCAGAGGGCCGGAGGGCAAAAAGCTTCTCGCCGATAATAATGACTGTTTTTAGCAGTCAAGTTGTCAACATAAGGCACTAAATCTTAAATGTATGCATGATATATATATATATATATATATATATATATATATATATATATATATATATATATATATATATATATATATTAAAAAAAGGAATACAGTGCTATGATACTAATTGTCAACTCTAGGGCAGTTAGGTAACAAGGTCAAATGGTACATTACATTTGACAGGTTAGGTTACAGCAAGGGTGATAATTAAATCTTTGTATTTTTTTCCCCAGGCTTTGGAAGAGAGAGTGAAAGAAAAATCTAGTTCTAAGTGGCTACATGTGAAGGAGTGTGTTGTTGTAAATGTGACAGGATGCAAGCAGATTTCCAAAGAATGGTTAAGGGGAACCGATCTGGATTGGCCCTCACTGAAACGCTGAAGTCAGCAGTATAAACAACATGATTTTCACATATTTGTTAAAACTTGTATGTTTTGAAGTGTCTGTGAAAAAAATGTAATTGATCTCTGCCTCCTTCCCGTGGTCCTACTGCCATGTGCAGAAAAACACCGCTCAATCAGAAACAACCAACCAGAGCCAGGAGGAGGGTCTTAGTGCTGTCAGTCATGCTTGTGTACGCACTGCTCAATGTCGAAACGGGGAAGAAAGAACCTCTTGTTCCAGGAAAAACAGTTGATTTGCCGTCATTGGTGGCTATGCTAACTAGCCTGTGCATTCGTGGCAGGCTCAGGTGTGGGGAAGGAGCTGCAGCTTAGCAGAGAGCAAGAAGGAGCAGCGTGTGCACAAGGATGATTGACAGTGCTAAGACCCTCCTCCTGGCTCTGATTGGTTGTTTCCTTTTTATTTTTCTGTCAGTACTTTATGCTATGAATACCTAAAGGACTGGACTGTGTTTTTTTTCCTCACATTTTTCATTTTCTTTCTGCGTCTGTTCACGTAATTTGAATGCTTTTTACTTTTTTCTTTCTTTTACATCACAATAAAAAAGGTGGAGGAGCTCCATTTCTTCCGGATTTTCTGTCTCATATTATTATGTCACAACACAGTGACAGTTTGAACAAATATACGAAAAACATACTGGTTATAAAAGTTACTTGCTTTGAATAGGACTAATTTTGGGAGGAACGCAGAACAAAATGCAAATGTGCAAAAACCTCTTCATGGTTTCACTGCGTCTGTTGCGAGCAGAGAACTGGGTGGTCACTTTCATTTTCCGAGACAAGGTCCAACAATAGTAAACCCTATCAAAGCAAACTGCTGGCTTAAGCTTTCACACAACCCTGACAGCTTTAATCAGGCAGCCAGTGTGAGAAAAGGGCCAACACTCAACTCTAACTCCATCCTTCTTCTACCAGGACGTCCAGCCAGAGACACCGGCTATTTAGAGAGTTAAACCCATATTTCACATCACCATCCTGTCTATTAAGCTCCAAATCCACAGTTGCATAAAATCCGTCCTGTCCCTCCACCTATACACGCATTCTCTGTAGTTTTTCTCAAATCCTTATGGACTCGTTTGTCATGGGTTTGTAAATATGAATTCTGCACGAGGGAGGAAAGAAATAAAAGCTACGGTTTTATTAGCTGTCGCTAATAACGACCAATCCCACCACTGTCAGTCCCGTCACGCTTCATCTGCATCTGAATGTTATTTCACTGTGGTGAGACTGTAACGCGCTCCCCTTCCCACACACCAAAGGTCACAGGTCGCTCTCTCTCTCCTCAGCACGCACAACCATCGGTTTCATCACTCAAACTTCCTCTGGAAGGTAAACTACACGCACCGTTCAAACTTCAGCATCAGATATCTTCTTTAAGACTAATGAGATGATTAGTAAAGACGTGCGTTATTTTTTGTTTATTATGAAAATTATTAGTATCACTATCCACCTAATTCCTCAATCCCATGATGCATCGGGTGAACTCTGTTAGCAACGTCTCACTATGTAAACAAACAGGCTCTTGCAGAGCAAATAAATATATATAAATCTATATGTCGTGTATTCAGAGCGCTTCACTTTTTCCACATTTTGATATGTTACAGTCTTATTCCAAATTGTCTTAAATTAATCTGTACTAAATTCATTTACTAACCGGATAACAGGAACTGGGATTGAATCTCCAGGCATCACTAAGCTAGCCAAGTTAGCTTGTCTCTAAACTATTTGGGACTTCTTAACACATTAATATTAACATTGGACCTTAATTAGCCACTACGTGTGTCATACAATTTATATGACATACGATTTTCCCTTTTGGATCGAATTATTGAAATGAATTAGCTTTTCAGTTCTGGCAGCAGGAGATATAAGCAGTGCATGGTTTGTGTTGTAGCTATGTTACCTTGGAGAAGCTAATTAAGTTAGCTCCTCTAAGCTAACAGGCATTTGTGAACACATTAATATTGACCTTAAACCTTAGCCTCAAATACTTCAGTGGGACGCTGTGCCAGAGAACAGCTTAAACCGCAGTCTCATTAAATGCTGAGAATGTTCTAGGAAGAACATTTGTGTTGAGTTTCATAGCAGGAGTCTCAGTGACTCACTACTGTGATTTTTTTCATTAGGATATTTGCATGATTGCACCAAGTATTCAGCCCCACCCCGCTGCCACCGATATGTAAAGAATTTGTGACCTCCTCGAAAGTTTGGCATGACATTTGCTACGGGGCGAATTTTTCTCTTTGTGCGAACCAACTGGAAGAGAATCAGAGGAGAGGAAATTCTTGCGCGTCCACGTGTTCAGTAGAAGCTAATAAACTGTCGCCAGACTTCAATCTTGATGCTGTCTCCTTATCCTTTTCTTTCTCATCTGGCTTTCCATTTTCAGCAAACAAAATTAATACTAGGAACTGCAGACCAGGAATAACAGGCAAATATCTCTGGTGACATTAGACATGTTAGAGTGCTTAAATCTTAAACTATAACCTAGACTTTCGGGGTAAATGCTCTTTCTAGATTCCTGCGTTCCACAGAAAGCACTCTGAGATGATTAAGCATCTATGATGACTGTTAAAGAAACAGCTCTCTGTTTTCACGAAGCTGTGTGTTATGGTGGAAACGAGGACACTCAGCCACACAGGCACCAAACTGAACATTATGTTGAGAAAAAAAATAACATATCTGTAAATGGTAATTTTCTCATTCTTGGTCGAAACAAATTTAAAACCTTGCAAAACCACTTAGCGTAATTTATGTTAGTGGTGGCTTCATAACAAACTGCTTGAACTTGGGGAGGATCAAGTGAATCGAACGGAAGAGACAGAGAGAAGCAAAGACTTGTTTCTGTCATTTTGAGAACTGAAGTGCAGCGTGATATGCTGTGTATGAGCTTAAACCGGAGTCTGAAACCTGCAGCTAAAATTACTACATGTGACTCTGTAGACCCTCCACTTTGGCTCTTATTAACTTTGCACAAAAATATTACTTTTAAATTACAAAGGTCATTAAAGCTGCTGGAGAGTTGGGTGTTGTGAGCAGCCATTTTCATCTTATTTTGCTCGTTCTCTTCAGCCTACTCTTTTTGATGCTGTACTTTACGGGTCAGCAGGGTTTTGCTTCCCCAGGACCCAAAAGGTTTTCAGCCTCCTTTCTTAGCAAGAAAACAAACAAAACCAAAAACAACAAAAAAACACATAAAATGTATCCAGGAAAAAAAAACCAACCCAAAACCTTATTACGTTTCGGATCCCACCTGATTCTGCCCAAATCACAGAGATGCCCATCCGCATTGGATCAGTATTATCACAGAACCTCAGAGTTCAGGAAAAATATAGTGGGTAATTTGCTAGTTAATATTTTACTTTACAAATTACCGACATGACCGATTGACACGGGATTAACAACACAAACAATCGATTAATCAGAAGGCCAAAAATAATTGCTTGCTGACCGTGACTACCATTGGTTTTAGCTCTCAGGTTGTCAACATGATATGCTAAACCTCTTATATATACACGTAAAGAAAAATGTCAGCATTGCTTTGCTACTTATTGTCAACACTAGAACAACTGCATAACAAGATCCGAGGGTATCGCATTTCATACGTCAGTTAAAATGTTTGATTAAAAAAATAGTGAGGGACGTAGCTCAGTTATGCTAGCATGACTTTGACAACCTTAACATGTAGATGTGCTGTGGGATTCTGTGTTTCTGTTAAAACGTAAGACGACCCACACATACAAAACGTCAACAGAGCTAACATCTGGAGAAAGACTAATCCTGGTGACATTGTCACTCTTCCAACAGGAATAAAAATTGATTTAAAATTAAGATTAAAGCAAGAAGGCCTTCGGTTTGAATCTTGGCTTTAGGCCATTTTTTTGCATGGGGTTTACATTACTGTACAGGTGTATAAAATCCAAAACAGAAGCTTATATTTCAGCTTTGACTGCCTCACCTGCTTCCCCTGACTCCACATGGCTGGTGTTCTCCCCTGGCAGGCGTATCCTGCCTGTCACCCACTGACTGCTGGAGACAGGCAGCAGCACTGAGCAACAGATTTAGCCTGTTATCCCTGGTCTGCAGTTCTTAGTATTAATTTTGCTGGATGTTTACGTAACTGTGCCCCTGTACGGATTAAGCAGCTACGGAAGATGGATGGACAGTTTTTGGTGTTGTACAAATAGAGAGAATTCGAATAAGTGCTGGAGGATACAAGCAACGTTCAACATGTCTTGTTGTTATGGCTCAGACAAAAGAAATCATACAAAATAAATGCCAGAAATAATGAAGTTGAATGTAAAAAAGGGTCAAATTGGTTCTCTTAACTGGCTTTAGCTGTAGTGGCGTCTGTTTTAAGACGATTATCAGGCTGAGAAGCCTAACATGTAATCTTCACCAAATGTCACGGGAAGTCCATTTTTTTTACTTGTGGCACAAAGAAAGCAGACATAACATGGAAGGGCAACTGTGTCAGAGTGAAAGGTTTAGTGGAAATGGTTGCTGAAAAAGTGGAAATAGAAACTAAAGTTCAAAACTGCTCAGAGGATAGCCTCCCAAGTGCTCTAAATGCCACATGTTGACATTTCATGCAGTGGATTTGAGATTTGGGTGCGTGTAAAAGAACAACACTCGGTAACGCGGTGGAAATGAAAAGTGCTTGAGTTTCTGACAGGAGATGAATGTTATCTGTCATCTCGCACGGAGTCTGTTTTCCTTTTTCATGAAGATGTGTACATAAAATGCAGCCTTGGGGGCACCGCCACAGGTTAGGTTTCTTTTATCTCGGCACTGGGTTGAAACATGTATTCCCCGCACGCAGAATAAAATGAAAAGACCACCGGTGTTGTTTGACTAAGATTTCATTCATCGTGACAAAAGCTTTTCTTGTATTAGCCATGATGTCTGTGTTTGTATTTCCTGTGAAGGAGAATGAAATTAGTGACTACGGGAACATCTTCTGATGTGTTTGGGTTTTTTTTTTTTTTTGTTCTTCTCACTGTTGAGTTTAGATTAACAATGCTCCATGTGTGTAAAAGGCCGCGCGTTGAAACTGAAAAGATGTTTTCTTTGTAAAATGTCCCAGGTGTGTGTTCGAATAGAACATCATGCATTTTTTGTGAACAACATAATCAGATGAATGGATCATTAAAGGGGCAGTATTCTGGTTTTTACAGCCATATAAAAACATTTTATTGCACAATCAAGTTATTCTACAGTTGATATAAAAATGCTGCATATTTCAAACATGACTTTGTAGTTTAACGCCTTGAAATTGGGTCTGTGTCTCTTTAAGAAACTCTTGCTCTTTTTTTCAGGGGAATTGAGATTAAAAGATTAGAGTGTCATTAAGTATTAACAGAACCTGTCAGACTGGTCAAATGATTAAAAAGTGTTTATAATACATTTAGTAACTTACAGAATAGACAATTAACCAATTCAGAATAGCATTAATATTTCTTAATGATTAAAAAGTAAATAACCAAAGCATGAAATGTAACTACTTGGATGAAATTTCAAAGGAAACTTCAAAGAGGTAAAGGTGTAACCTTTTTAAAAGAATGTATCTTTTTCTCTAAAAGTCAAATGTTGGTCTTATGTAATGTTAAAATGTTCTGTAAAACAGGCGTTTTCATTAACTAAAAAAAATGCTTGAAATATGCCACTCTGTGCGCAATGAATGTGCCTTTTGCAGTGAATCGCTACCAACAAAGCTGCTTTTCAATTATCCAATTTATTGAGACGCTCTTGTATTTCGACAATCTGCAGATGGGGAGAATGTGTTGACGCGCCACATCCATCATTTGCAACTATTGCACTTTTTCTAAACGTTTAATTTTCACCTCACTTCTGCCGTCTACCCAACCCACATCTGTTAGAAGATGACTGAAGGGAATATAAACAAGACTCAATTGAATTCAAACTACAGGAAACTGAGCATTTCCACTGTTGTGCATTTTTTGCTTTCCCCACCATGCCGTTTTTCAAAAAAAGAAGAAGAAGAAAAAAAAGGAACAAATTTGGACTCGTAAACTCGACGGTTCTCTGTGAAGCTAAGCCTTCCTTGCTCAGTTACTGCTAAGGTTGTTGAGGCTCACTGGTGATGACTTCTCCAGTTTTATTCTTCCCTCTCTGCTGTAAAAGTGCAAGCCAGAGACACCAACGGGCTCCATGACTTTCCCAAATAATCACATTCATCATTACATTGGCAAGTCTTAATGGCTGGTAATCATGCGGTGTGGAAAACTTGTGGCAAGAGTTTGATCCAATTCCGAAGCATTAGTGGTTCAGAGGCTCTGTTTTATAGGTTTATTTTTTCTGTGTGTTTTTGAGTCCTGCTGCATGCACATAAATGAACTGACATTCTGGAAGCTCCCCAGAGCAACCGCAGTCTTGGCCACCGAATTCCTCATTTTTTTGGAGAAGCTGGAGGCTAACAGGGATGTTCCATCGCTGGAGACTCTTGAAGCATAATGCATCATTCATTCTAACAGCCACTTTGTCACAGTTTGCACAATCAACCTTTCTTGTGTACCCAACTTCCACTTGAAGAGGGACATTTTCTCCATTTTACAGAAGAAGTGCTTAAAGAAATGATCCAGCACTTAAAAGAAATGATCCTGCTCTCAGATGGAAACAAGAGCTACATTTTTTACTGCACATATGAACAACACAAATTGTTGCCATTAAGAGGAACTTTGTTACCGTTACAAAACCTATGAAAACTGGACAGAAACAAAACAGCGTACACATGCAAGGTTCCACGTCTTCCGAAAGAATAAAAACCACTTAAACTTTTTCATAGTTTGTTACATTATAACCACAAACTCTAAGGTGTTTTTGTTGGGATTTTAGGTAATAAATTAACGCTAGGTAGAGCAAATAAATGGAAGGACAATTATTTATAGTTTTCCATAGTTTTTATACAAATCTGGAAAGTGGTGTGCATGCGTGTTCATCCCATAAGAACCTGTTATTTAACCCCCTCCTGGTTTTTGTGCGATGCTCAGGATGAGCACAGCAGATGTCACAGTCAAAGCTTGACCATGAAAAGGGTCAGATCGTCAGTCCACACAAACCACACAAAACAAAAACAATTGTAAAAGCACACAAAGGGTCAGTGTGACCCCGCTGGACCGTGCACAGGGTAAAACGCTTGTGGGGTCCAAATGACACCATTTCTGAAAGCTACGGGAGGGTTAGAAAAACCTGTTAGAGGTTACAAAACACTTTGTATTGGAGTGGAGGGTCAACTTCTACCTGGAGGGCATACAGCTAGGACAATGGATCAAATAAAATCATTTTGACGTATTAGAGTGGTCCAGTCAAAGTCCAGACATAAACCTATCGTAATGCGATTTGAAGTGCGGAGAGTTTTAGGCAGCAGGTGGGTCTTTATTGAATGTGAGTGGCCACAACAAAACCAGGAACAAGTCTTTCTGGGAGCGTTTTGAGTTATTTGCAGATTCTGAATGTGTGGATTGTAAGCTTTCTAATAATGTCAAACACATAGAAATCAAAAGTAAATGAAGATATGGCCATTTGAATGTTGCCACTGTTGAAGCAAGATTAGGGACAAAACAGAAAAACTGTCCCCAAACATATTAATTTACATTACTTTGCAATAACCCCCAGTGTTGACTGTCAAGAGGTATTACTGAGAAGGTGTGCAGACAAAAGTGAGCTATTGTCTGACTTACCTAGTTAGAAATATATATATTTTAGAAGTTTTCAGCTTTTGTTCCATTTTTCCTGTAAGCCTGTGAGCTTCTGTCTTATGAGTCTTTATCACCTAGTCGCCAGTTTCTGGTCTGGTGACTTTTTGCTGGTTTTCCTGGGGCAGGAAGGTTATCGCCATAGTCTTGACTAGTTGGACATCAGAGTCCATCCTCCCTTCAGCCTACCAAAAGCATTTTCAACAACGACCCTTGTGCTGCAAAAGTTTTGATTGCACATCTGTTGTTCTGCTGTCAGTCTTCCAGTCAGGAAATGGTTTTAAGAGTCAGTCTAGTGATGGAAAGACTGAGTCATCCAGTAATAGCTGGGAGTCCCTGTGCCAGTGTTCCTGATAGGAACTGGGTATAAGTTTGCCTGGTTAAGCTTCTACAGCCTGGACAGTCTGAGAACCTAGGCAGTGTGCCAGATCCCCAATCCAGCTAACACATTACAACACAACCCCTTACCAATGTCCCAGTAAGCTCTATAGAGAAACTCACCCACGTGTTTACCTTCAGTAGCACTGATTACTGCAACAGTATCCTCACATGTCAGCCTCCCTAAACACTCAGATCTTCTGGTTCTGATCTTCCCTGCGTCTCCAGAACTAGAACCAAACAGCATTTAGCTTCTATGCACCAAAAATCTGGAACCAATTTTCAGAAAACTACAAAACAGCTGAAACCCTGAGCTCCTTTAAATCTAGACTAACAACCCACCAGTTTAGTTTCTTTTAAACCATAACACTTTGATGTGTAATGATGACACTTGGCAAAATATAAAACATTTACTGGTTTTCACAATTGTTGACTGTGTGGTGTCTTCTATGATTTTGTATTTTTGTGTTTTTATGATGTAAAGCACTTTGAACTGCTTCGTTGCTGAAATGTGCTACGGAAATCAACTTGATTGATTGATCTACAAAAGCAACATCAACCTTTTTGAGAGCTTTGATTGGTATGTGGCTATGATAGCATCCACACAGAGGGGGCCTGACATGTTCTCAATGTACCTGTCCATTTCTTTAAACCTCTCTTCATCAGGCAAACTGACTTGTTCTGGCACCAACAATGTCTCTGCAGCACAAAACTCCTGCTCACAAATACACATCATCATGATACTGACTCCAAAAAGCTGTCCAACTCTCCTGTACTCTGAGTCAGTAGCTAGCTTCCACAGTGCAGAGGCCGCTTTCTTCTATAAAGGCACAAATTGGCGGAAAGTCATTTGCTGTTGCTCCAGAGCTGGCTGTAGTTTGTTGCACAGGCAGATAAACGTTTGTTCTGACATCCTGAAGTTCTGCAATCACAGCTCGATTACATACTGCTTTATGGCTTCCCACAGCCTTTTCCATGTCTCTTCTTTTTGGAGTCTGACAAAAAAATCCACAGACAGGTAAGTTCTACTTAAGAGCAGTTTTTTTTAACCTTCTAGATTGCTTTCTTTGCTGTGACCTACATGTAACCTGAAAAGCATTAATCAGGGGGCTTGTGTTTGTTGGATTCTGCCAGTAAAATGAGCTCTAACAAATGAAAATCAGATTGGAATTGCACACAGTCTGAAACGGTTAGGCAACTCACAGCAAGCAGCGGACATGTTGATCCAATGCTAGGCATATGTGAGCACTTAAGTGTTTTCTGGCAGCTCTGGAGTGCAGTTTCTGAAAACAAAACACCAGCAGCGGATGAAAGACTTCATAAAAACATGCTGAGTAAGTAAGTGCAAAAAATACTGGATTGTGCAAGATGAAAAGTGAAGAAAAGGGGACTGGCTGGACAAAACGCAGACCAAGGGCTTTATTTTTAATTACACTGGAATTTACTGGTGCTTTGAGATTTATCTTCTTTATCTGCATATCAAAGGGACAAAGCTTTTCTCTTTTCCTGTTCTCCCAAAGACGTACATGCTCGGAGTAGCTTCACCTTCTCCTTCAACTCCATTCACCCATCAATGCGTCCTCAATGGAAATCCAACTAAAGCATTAAACCTTTAAATCCATGTAATCCAATTTTCATCAATTCCAAATCAACGGCTGCAGGTGGAGGAAGTTCAACACACATGTGGCGCAGCCAGCAATTTATAGGGCCGCTAAGCTGGCAAAACTGGTGAGAACATTTTGCAAGTCCTTCAAGAAAAAAAACTCAGTAGCCCAGTAGTGGAGGCAAACGGGAGAAAACTTGTTATTCTCACTCTCCCTTTAATTTAGCATCCAAGTAGATTGTGATTATCCACCTGGGAGGATCTGCAAAGTGGGTAAGGAAAGATTCAAAACCACCACGAGAAATGTTATCCTTTACTTGTTTAACAAGTACTTTACTTTTCCAGTTCATGTATATGAGACAGATGTTACAACAAAATAATGTTGTTTTTTTTAAAGTTTTTTAAGTAATAACTTCCTTCAGCACGTGAGATGTAATGTATCGCATCTTGTGACACTCAAACAGCAGCAGAGCCTAAGCCAGGGGTGGGCAACTCCAGGCCTCGAGGGCCGGTCTCCTGCAACTTTTAGATGCGTCTCAACTTCAACACACCTGAGTCAAAATGAAGTTGTTAGCAGGACTCTGGAGAACCTGACTGCACTTAGGAGGTGATTCAGCTGTTTTTTTATTTTATTTTGTCTTTTAGCAGCTATTTAGCACAATGCTAGATCACCATGGTAACTGGACAGCTAGTAAGAGCACCACTGTGTTTTATAATTTGTTGGTTAAATCAAGCGTAGCTGATGAAATGCTCATATGGTTTACCGTAAAGGTTTAAATCTGTGTTTTAAGTCTGTTTGAATACTATCAAAACGAAGCATTTCAATTTAGTTGTGTACTTTGTTTGCAGTTTAACCAGCATGTCTGAGTAAAGCACAAGGCAATAAAGTAACAATAAGAACAACTCATGTTCTTCTTAACACTTTTACTTTCTTCCTGACGACTTGATATTTTCCAGATGTTCTTTCCGCACAATTCTTTTTCATATATAATGGTCGATGTTGTTAAATATTTAAATTCTGCATACTAAGGTTGTTGTACCTTAGTATGCAGGCAGGACTCATTTCTTTACAGTCACTCCATTTAGCATCTCCAGAGCGTCTTTTTCTCTGGGGTTGATGGGCAACATTTTAAATGCCACTTAAACATCTCAACCTACAAATACTGAGCAGGTTATCCTTTTACAAAACAAAAATTCAAAAAGTTGATTCATCTGTACTCAACCTCATTCAAACCGCGGCGCTCAAATCTCTTAGTCAGCCCAGATTTTGAAAATAAACTCAGAAATGCCCCACGCCTTTTCACACAACATCCTGTGGTATTTGTTGAAATCAACACTGAAGCTGCTTTTCCACGTGTTTTCTCGGTCGCTCCCGATCTGATGAGCTCATCACTCTGCGTCAGGTTGGCGGTGCGCTGGGTGTCGTCTTGCAGCTGTGCAGCATCAGGCTGGAAATCCCCTCATCCACAGTCCGGGGCCTCAAATAAACACGAATGTTCGGTTTGTGTGTGAGGCTGGTGGCGCTTGTTGAGCTTGGCTGCCGCAGTGTGTATTTAGGTGCTCTCTTTAATGGTTGAGGTATTTGTGTTCGACTCTGGCTGTGCGATATAAGTGTTTGTTGTATTTGTGTCTGTCTAGGTGGACGACTCCAGATCGGGATTCTTCCAGCCCATGTGGCCGCAGTGTGAGAGAGGAGGCGTGTGGCATAGGATGCGTCTGTTGAGTGGAAGGGAACACAGCAACTTCGTACCGGCGTTGTGTTTTAATGCCTCCATCTGCGAGAGGACAGTGGACAAAGGGAAAACGAGGACATGACCGTTGCATGATAAAAAGCTGCTTGCTTTTATTTCCTCCACCATGATGGTAATCCTGTTTTAACCCCAGTGGCCCCCGCGTACGTTCATACGCTGCCTCAATATTTATACTTAGATCTACAGAGTCATTTTTCACTTTTTCCATTTTTTTTTACCTCCTACATCCTTAATTTCTCATCCCTCATTCACCCTCCCCCTTGCTTCTGCTTCCTCTTCTCCTTCACTTTCGCCCTCCTTTTCTGCTTTCCCTCCAAAGTCCTGGAAAGTTGCCCTGCTCCCCTCCAGCTACGACGCCCACACTTTCCCCACTGCTGGTTCACACAGAAAACTCCCCAAACACGCTCTCTCTCTCTCTCTCTCTCTCTCTCTCTCTCTCTTTCTGCACATACACACAACAGGCACCATTTGTCTCCAATTAGTGTTTTGTTAGCAGGTCTTCTCAGACACCTATGTGTGTGATTCAAAGCAGTGAATGAACGGTGGAAAAGGAAAATAAATTAGGCTTTCCTTTTGCACACCAAGTACCTTATTTATTTTTATTTTTTTTAACTGGCCGCCCGAGGTTGACTTATTTTTTTTATTATTCCATCTTTTTTTTTTCTTTCTTTCTTCTTTTTGTATTCATCCTGCACCTCTAATTAGTTAACTACTTGTCAGTCAACCGGTGTGGGTGGTAATGGGACGTTCTGGCTCCTATAGGACAACTTTCCATTTAAAAAGCAACAAACCGACATATACATACATAGCTTTGCAACTCTCACAAAGTCATACACAATAATGACAAAACAACAACTTAACATTAGCTGTTACTTTATTTTAACTTTGCCAAACCACTACAGACCTATTGAATAAATTTGAATATTACTGAAAAGTCCATTTATTTCAGGAGTTTTGACAAAGTGACGTTATATAGATTAGTTACATGCAGATGGATGTTTGTAAGCCTTCATTTCTGTTAATATTATTGATTTTCCATTTGCAGGTAATGAAAACATGTAATTTAAAATATAGAATATTATATCAGAATGTTAAAAAATATATATTTAATCCAAAATGTGCGATTAATGAAAAGTTTAGTCAGGTACTAAGCTTTAACAGGTATCTTTCAAAAGATGCTTATGATTTGACAACCTGGCCTCATTTGAAAAAGTTATTGAATAAGACTATATACTGTAAAGTATTAAGTTGGCCATAACCAAAGTTGTATTTAATTTTTTAAGATGATATAATTATGGACCGTAATCTGCAAAATGAGCAACAATACTTGTTTGCTTGTTTAAACTGGAAATATTACGTTACGTTATTCAGTATTGATCAGTGATCCTATCAAAACTATTCAAATCTCACCTTGTTTTGATGAGATGCGAAAAAAAAAATGCAGCCCCTTCCCCAGATCATAACCAATTCCTGAACTGTTTGTTGAATAATTGTTACATAAATGATGACTTTGCAGATTTGGTAGGACAGTGAAGCCTCAATGGAATACTAAAGGGGCAAACAATATGGAGATAGTTTATCTTAAGAGTCATGTAGTCAGTGTGAGAATGGAATAAAAATAGCCAAAACCATAAAACCACATGCTAAGTACTTTGGGAAAATCTCAATTCACAAGTGGAGTAAGAAGTAGATGGGTCTTAACAGCAGAACAGATTTTCTGGCCTCAAACGTTTGGTGAAACTGAAAAAAAAAAAAAAATAAATAAATACAGTAAGCCATAACAGTACACACAGTTGCCAAACATTTTATCTGGGTCTAAGGATAGACTCTATGCTGACTGGATGAATTTCTCTAGATGTGGTGTTTTTTTTTGGTTATTTACTTTATCCTATTTTATTTATCTATTTACTTTTGCTTCCAGGCAGGGAGCTGGAGGGGGCGTTTATTCCCACGATCTCTCTGGGACAGAGCCAAGAGGATGGAGGAGGAGGAAGGACCAGTGTCACTAATATTTGTCTCCAATAGCAGCTGCTCGCCTGACCCCAACCTTAACTTTCAAATTATTCATGTGACGGATCGCTTCTCTACCCAAAAAGAGGTGAGTCCTTATAGCTGAGAAATGTCGTCACAGCTTCAGTAATGGCACTAATAGACACATCCAAGCGCCAAATGCTGATTTTTAAACACTCATCATGTTAAGAACGGAATTTTTTTTTACACATAAATTTAAAGGTGTGACATGAATATGGATCCTAAATGAAAACGTGCAACTATATTTTGCTTCAGTTTCATGTCTTTCATTGTTTGCGCTCACAAAAATGTTCATTTTTGTAAAACAGCTTAACAGCTTGGGAGGAAAAACGTTAAGCTTCGAATCTTCCAAAAAACACTTTTAATGGCAGTTGTCACCAAAGTTGACACAGCCAATTAGCATGGCGGCAATTAACATATCACAAAGGACTAGGTTGGTTTTCATAGCCTCAAAAAAAAAAAAAAAAACCAAAAAAAAAAAAGAAATCAACCTTATAAAATATATCTGTTTGGTTGCTTTAGTTTAATATTCAACATTTTTGATCTAAAACTCTTTTTGTGACCAACAAGGCAAAAGGAGAAGAAATCCCTAAAGTACTTAACCACTTCATAACTTTAAAAACGGGTAATTTAAAATAGAAATATAGAAAAAATCTCAGCAAAAGATGCAATTTAATGTCTTGGTATTGCTTATAAATCTGTCATAATACTATAGTGGTATGACAGATTTCTAAGCAATACAGTTGTGTGCATGCAGTAAAAAGAGTTGTTTTTGGTATGGTGAACATCCAGAAGTAACAGAAAGTATTCAGAGCGAAGGAGGAAAGTCCTGTAACATAGAGGTGAAGAGAACAGGCAGGAAGGATTGAGTCTTGTTATTGTTGGAAGAGAACATTGAGAGATTAGAAACAAAATGAGTTTTGGTCTCTGAGGTGGTACACTGAGTACCTCGTTGCTTCTCCCACTTAATGTCTATATAAGTAAAAAATCTGGAGAGAGGACAACACTTGGAAGTTGACTGCAATAACACAAAGTCTTACCAAGCATTCTTGTCTAGTTTCTGGTTATAATATCTCAGTACACTTGAAATAAAATAAAACCAGCTTAAAAGTAACGTTTCAGCAAGATAAACATGTTTGTTTTAAGTCAATAATTCTTGATTACAGATAAGATTTTTTCACTTCAAACAGGAAAAATATATTGTTATAAGTGGAAAATAATCTGCCAGTGTAACTAGTATTATTCTTTTTTGTCTGTTATATATCAGGCTCTGAGGACAACCATGCTAGGGCATAAAAATAATATATCTTACCTTACATATGAATGCTTGTCTTTCTAAGTAACTGCCCAATAAAATATCTGAAAATGCAATTTAAACGATGCGATTGTTTCCTGTTCGAAAGTGGCGCTGCAAACTGGCACTGTTAGTTTCCGCACCTCCTGCTTTAGAGGAAATTATTGATCCACTTTTCGCCTCTTTTTTTTCAGTAAGGTTTATAAAATTAACTCCCTTGTGACCAACTACCTTCAGAACACAAACATAATGTTTATCTTTCTCTCTATTTGAATGGTTGAAGCTACCGTAAAGTCAGACTTTAGACATTTTAATGCTGGACCAACAGAAATAAATGGGCTGAATTTACTTCTGGCCCTCTCCATGTGAATTTGGTGACGTCAGTGCTACGTTATCTGCAACCCAGCAATAGATTAGCTTCATCAGTATCAGCTTGTAACTACATAGATTTTATGTGTTGGGTCATTTAATGTGCATGCAAAGACTGAGGCAAACGTAGAGGTCTATGGAAATGTGGGGTCAGCTGGACCCCATTTCGACATACAAGGGTTGAGCTGAAAACAGCAGTAAATAGCAGCCACACACTGCAACTTTATCAGCTCTAAGAATAACATCAGGCAATCCGTTAAATCTAATCTAGATCTACCTGTCTTTTTTTTTTTTACTTCCTTTTCTAAAAAAGAAGAAGAAAAAAACCCTGTTGGGGTGGGTGGTCTGTGCAGCAGATACACCATCTGAGCCAGGACTGTTTTCTCACCAGTGTTGTCTTTCAAATGTTGGCCCGAAGAAGTGCAATGGGCCATCAGCGTCTTACTGCTGAATCACTCCTTCGCTTTTAGCAGGAAAGTTTCTGAGGTTTATCCTGAAGGTGGATCTGTTACCAATAATAGAAGTGTGTATGAAATGAAGATTCTGCGGGAGTTCTGTGTTCTGTCTTAAGGGAACACCAGGAAAAAATTTATTCTTCGCATAAAAAGAGCTAAATCAGAGGTCGTGCTGTCAAGATTAAAAAAAAAATATATATGCATATTTCATCACGTTGTAAATTTTTATGTGCAAATGTGATAATGAATGCCTGCGAACATGTTTTGACAGAAATCTGTCAGTTTCACATACTAAAGACATCAACTTCAAAACCTCACATTCCATAAAGTAATATCTAAATAAAAAAAAAAAAGAAAAGCAATGTTGGCGTCCAGATTTAAAATTAAACAAATACACAGGAAAAACACTTAAAACTAATCTGAAGCCTACATGAAAGAAATAAAGATTGGGTGGTCTCATGTTTGAAACCACCAAACATGGCCACAACGAGAACCACATTCTCTCAAATGAATTAAATTCACTGGTGAATGCTCGGCCCTTTGTTAAGGTAACCGCCGACTGATGAGCAGGATGTAAACAGCACAACAGAAACTAATTTGGCTCATCTGTCGTGGCTGTTTTGTTGAAGCTACCACCACAGTACATCATCTCTTAATTCATAGAGTGTTGTCTAATCTGCTGAAGACAAACAAACTTTCCCAGAGAAAGAAACTAGCTTTTTTTTTTTTTTTTTTTTTAAGATTACATTCAGATGTGACATTTATAACTCTTTCCCATCAGCTCAGTCGAGCCGTGCCTGCTAACTACAGCTAGCGTGGATCGTATTGTTTTAACTGTGACACAAGACTCTATGCTTCATTTTCCTTTAAACAGCAAAAGCTGCAGCTTAAATCATTTTCTCTAGTCATTATTTTTATCGCTCTGAGTAACACTGGTGTGTGTCATACTTTGAAATGCACGTCCGGTCATGAAGTGATGATGACTGTATTTGGTGGGTTTATCAGCTCTGGGAGATATTTGGGCTATTTCTTTGAGTGTATCTCCATCTTTGATAAAGTTTAGGAGAGGACTTGTCACTTAACACTTGTGTGTGTGAGGACTGAGGCAAATGATACAAGTGATACCCACAAGGGTTAAGAGATACACTGCTATGACAACATGCCATGCTGAATGCAGTATGTAACTTTTATTTTAAAAAATATATATGACAGTTTTGACAGTGCTGTCATAATGTCAGTTGTTTTGTGGGGGGGTAGGGGGGGGTTCTGTTATTTAGGTGTGTGTTTCTGTCTGATGTCAGGGTTTATTTTGTACAATGCAGTTTCCAGTGTTCCCAGTTAATTTAGTCCTTGTGTGTCACTGACTGGAGTCAGCTAATTAGTTATTTCTCTCACCTGTTCTCCAGGGGATTTAAGTCTGAGTGGCGTCTTTGTGGGTTGCGGGATTCTTGTCTGTGCTTGTTTGGACCTGCTCCCTGTTGATTTAAAAATGAAGAATAAAAGAACAATGCCATGCCGGTACGCTTTGGTTCGTCTGTGACACCTAAAACTCCATTCCTCACAGAAGAATCTCGCCAGTGCAGCCATTCAAACCAAGGTAAAGGCGTCAGCAGCCCTCAGTCTGTTTCTCCTCCACATCTGGGGGCGGACGACCTGTGGGAGTTTTCTTAACGGGGATCGGGAAGATTATATCCCGTGGGTCGCCCCCGGGTCCCTGAGGGGAGAACATTCACCGACCTGACTCCGGCCTGATTCAACGTCCCCGGTTGCGGGATCTCTTGATCGAAAGCCTCCCATAGCCCTGGACCCTTCCTCCTAGATGGACCGCAGTGGCCAACAATTCACTCCGAGTATTATGTTTGTTTTTTTTTTTGTTTTTTTTTACATAGTTCGCTGAATAGAAGGTGACCGAAGAAGACAAATACTAGCATGCATAGTTATGGATTAGATTAATTGGAAATACCCTCTTCATTCTGAATAGAAATGTTTTCAGATAAGTTATGTAGCAGCCGTCAATGTTAGCGTATGCTAACGATCGTTTGCTATCAGAAAAACGATGTCTAGCTGTTTTCAGCTTTATTAAGTTACGGCCACAGTTAAGAAGCAATTATGTACGTCTTTGATTACGAAACCGTCTTTCATTGTTTATACTTTTATGATTATATATGGCAGACCCAGTTAAAACACCGTTTACCTGTGAGGCACAAACGAAGGAAGAACTAACTGTAGACAACGCAAAGCAAACGTCAGAGACATTCAGGAGCACTCGGATATTTCCACTTCGATTAAGATTGTGGATTTTACATGCTTGTTAAATCAATACAAGAAAGATTTTACACTAGTTTTAAGTCTCGTGTGCAATTTATGTTTTGAAACATACTATTTTAAAATGCATTTCTTTTTTTATCGGCTTAGAATTAATTCTAACATTCAAAATCATATTGACTCATTCTTAATTCCCGTCGTTAGTCATGCCTTATTGTGGCTTTTGTTCAAAGTTCAAAATATATTAGCATTAATTGTTGTTAAATAACACTGGTTCTAATTGTCATGAACAAAATATTAAATAGAAAATATAATTTTAACTTACTGTGGGAGAGACGGCAGGAGCTTGCTCCGCTCAGCAAGTGCAAGTGACGCTCATAGAACGCCACTTACATCCACTCAACTGCGCATGTCCATAAGGCCGTGACCGTTGTTCTGTCAGATCAGCATACGTTGTCAGATAGTCATACGCTTAGCTCAGTCATTACCATATTATTTTATTTAATAAGCAACATAGAATCATGACGTAGAACATCATACACTTTGTTATTAACAGCTGTATGGCATCGTGACTTAGCGGTTAAGTAGGTTAATGAGTTTTACACGGGCGTGTGTTGTAGTTGACTGCAGCTGCAGTCAGACCTGCTTTAAATACTTTGAAACCACGGTAACGCATGTATATTTATCTAGTTAAAATATTATATGATATTATAAACAATTTCATGACTTATTTTCGTCATAACTTGTTGCGTATACTGAACTGACAACTCCACTGACGATCGGGCTTCTTAATGCGCATGCGCGGGCATGCGTACTAACTGCATGTATGCTATCCTGACATCGTATGGCTATCTGATAGAACACCGTTTCTCATTATGCGTTCTTGTCTGTACTCGTGTTCTCGAGTACTTGTAAAATGTTATTGACAGTGGCCCAAGTAGTGTTACAATTCTAAGTACACATCAAGGCAACAACGCTCATACTACAAGAATGTGTTCTTGCTCCGCCCTTTTTGTCGAGGATGCGTCCTTCTACCAGCAAGATATCCCACAATGCAATGAGCCACCTACAGCGTGAATGGACAAGGTGAGCACAGAAATGTAGTGCTTTATATGGTCTTAAATGCAGTAGATAACTACAAATAGCATAATATAAAATGTATAAAAAAAATTCTCAGGAAATCTGGATTTTTATTTTTTTTTATTAACTGTTAGTACAGTGTTTCCATTCAATACCAATTACTTTTATTCTCTAGCCATTTTTGGGCATGTACACTTATAATAGGACACATATTTTACCACAATAACCTCTAAAAGATCAAAAATGGAACTTTACTTTTCCTTGTATATAAAAGCAATACACATTTCCGTAAGACATGTAAGAGTGTGAACTCTTATTATTTTTCATTGTTTTATGATCTGACATAAATATGGGAATATAAATATAAATAAGTACATGACAATTATGCTATTTCAATTTACACAAGGGTAATTTTTAGTCAAGCACACGGCCTACTTAGTAGGGAAGTTAAAATATGAGCAGTTAAATTGCATTTGATAACAAATATATGTTGCTCATTTCCAAATGGTGCACTTAACGCTAGAAGCAATTCGAATGTATTGCGAAAAAATATAACTCTTTCAAAAGTGAAAAGTATTAAACTATTAACACCTATGAAATAACTGTATGCAAAACAGATGAAGTCATGACTTAAACCCCAAAATGTATTTTTTTTAAACACAAATGTAATCTTATGTCATTGATTTATTTCACAAAACAAATACAAAACAGCAACATTAACATACAACTTTTTTTGGTTTTAACTGAAATTGTTTTATTTTCATGATTTCTTTTACGTTGACTTCAATTTTAGCCACAGTGCTTCCTTGTTCCAGCTCAGCATCAAATGGCTGCCACAGAGCTGCACAAATCCTATGTCTGCTCATTCTCCAGTAGGACTTCTTTGACGTCTGAATCATCTGTGTCCATGACGCCGATGATAACTGCAATTTTCTCCTCCTTTTTAGCCTGTTAATACAGTACAAACATATTATAAATATAATCAGGTTTGTGAGTTTTCATGTCATCTAAAAACGAGAACAAAAAAGAAAAACATAAAGACTAAATATAAAATAAAGGTAGTAACTTACTTTAGCTTTTATATTATGTACTATTTACTTCTGGTTTACATTTTTTAAGTTCAAGTTAATTTGTTTTGTGCATTTCAGCAATCAGGAAGTTCAAAGTGCTTTATATACTAAAATATCATATAGTCACAAACTGTAAATCAAACAACAATAACCATGACATTTTGTCACTTGCCATCATTAATTTTGTGGACATTGGTTCCAGATCTGTGGTGCATTTATGTTAATTGTTGTTTCTCCTTTTTTTAAGTCTTTTTTTTTTGGCGATGCATAATAGGTTTGAGCCAGAAAATATTGAATGGTTAACAGGATGTTAATATCTAGTGGCGATAAGCCATTCACTGATTTTAAAGTTGACAAAAAATGTAAGTTTAGCTCTGAGCAATAGCACTTCAAACTTTGTGTACATCTCAAAAGTTTTGAAAATAATTTAAATTAGGTTTCAATTTTAAAAGATATTCACATTTCAGTTAAAATTTCTAAAACAACTTAAAATTAAATTCACTTCTTCAGTTATTCACAACATACCTCTATTTTTATAAATGATGTGCTTTGCAGCTGAGTGCCATATCCATGTTCTTGGCATCTTACATGGGAAACAGTTACATGGTGCCCAACGTAGAGTTCGTAGAGGGCTGGCTCCCTCCACAGAGACGGGGACATTGTGCAGCTGCCCTGTAATTACAGGAATTATTACCAAATTAGAGATTTATCAAGGAGCTCTCAAAGTCAATAATTAGACAAAACCCTCCACTCTACCTTTTCTGATCACAGGCTGCACAACAACATACAAGCTAGTAACGTGTCATCAACTTGAAATTTTTCAGATAAGTTAAAAGTTGCAGTAGATCATTTCTGTGACAGTATGCTTTTTACATTTTTGTTTAAACTGTTTCTATATCCGTACTATCATATCAACGCAGATATGTGTTCATCTGGTTTTATAAAAGTTGACGACTGCAGCTTTGACCAAATCTTAAAACAAGTTATCATACCTGTTTGAGCCGCAGGTTGTGGATGGGTACATCTACTCTTCCAGACCTGACCATCCTAACTGCAGCAAGCTGAAAAGTACAAAGAAATGTACTTTTAGAGTTCACATAATGGGGCCTTTCATGTTATCCTGTAGTTAGTTTAGATCTACAGTTAGCAAATTAAGTCCTATCATATGGGAAAATAATAAGAAATTCATACCTCAACAGTTTCTCCTTGGACACTGATCAGCCGTTTCCCCACTGCCGTCAGCTCCAAAGGGGTAAGGGGCGCTGGAGGATGTAACAAAGCCTCTGCTTTGTCCAGCAGCTCGTTGTTAATGGTCACCTTAGGCCCTTTATAAAACTGCGTGCTCGGAATTACATTCAGCATGTAAGGGGGCTCTGTCCCCCTGAGGGCATAACCCCTCATTATATATGACTGGCCCTCTGAGATGTTTTTTAAATACTTTTCAAATATTGTTAATTTGGCAACACATGTTCCATCTGTAATAACTTTCTGGGTTTTTTTTTTTTTGTTTGTTTGTTTGAAGAGGCTTTGCTCTTCCATCGCTCAATCCCCGGCTTATTGCTTTTTCTTATTCTTTAATTTTTTAAATCTTTATGTTATTAAAATCTTGATGTTTATGGGGGTGGTCTGTAAAACGGTGTTTCTGGTCTTAAGCCTGTTATTTTAGTTAAAACCATCCTATGGGGAAGAAAAGGAGAGAAACAAAATGTCAATTACAACACCATCAACAGTGCCCCCTCCTGAGTCCCACACTTTAATAGGGAGCCTATTAATTATATTAGCTGTATAATAACTCAGCAGTTATCACCAGGCCTGACTGCATAGGCAGGCATTGACGGGTATTGCCCGGCCACAAAGTCAGCTGACTTTATTATGATTTCACTATAGTAAATTTTGCAAGTTTCTAAAAGAGGCTCCACCAGATTCATCTCCAGAGCCGCTGCTTTAACTCCGGAGCCTAACGGTGACCTCTCCGTTAGGCGGAGAAGCTGTTTACCAGCCGATAAACAGCAGGTAAAAACAGCTGTTCAACTGAACAGGCAAAGAGCTGTTCAACAGTTTACAGCTGGTAAACAGTTTACCTGTTGAACCATAATCCTAACCTGCTGTTTACCTGCTGTTGAACAGCTAGTAAGCAGCTGTTCAACTGCTTACTAGCAGTAAGAATAAGCAGAACTAACGCCGTTAGAACTAACGCTTAGTTCTAACGGGGGCCGTTAGAACTAACGGCTGACTGATGGAGCTCGACAGGCTGGCCTGCTAAACTGCCCAGCCGTTTTCCACAGTTAGAGGCGCCCAACGCGGGGTCCCAGGTGGGCAGTTCCCGGATCAACAAATAGAAAAATACTGACATATCTGCTATCAAGTCTTTAACTCGAAACATATGGGCATAGAAATTAAGCTAGCAAAGAATTTTGAAAAAACGTATTTCTCACTTCGACGATTTGGATGGAATGTATTTATACATACATTGCTCACGAGAGTCTTCACAGCCAGCCAAACAAGGTATAAAACACTTAGTCAGTAGCCAGATTATATTCCCAGTTGTGTTTGATATTGTAATTTCACAAGGAGAAAGTATTAATTTCTCATGAAAATATCTCTAAATATTTTTAGAACATATAAATCAAGGGAATGTTTGAAATTGACGGCAAATGTATATATTTTTAAACATTCTTTTATTGTCATTTATTCACGTTGTTTCCACATATCAACTGCAGCTCTCCCTCTCCGATGTCCACTGGACTCAGTTGCTGTCAGCTGTTCTTTGTTTGGGATTCCCTTAAGTGCTTATGTCACTGTGATTTCTGATTGGCTGCTTGCCACATAAAGGCCCATACACCAAACCAGGCCTGTCGGCAAGGGCGGGCATTGGGAGAAATTGTGCACCCACAGAGTCATGGCCACATCTGTACTGAAAGCTCTTTTTTTTCTTCTTCTTCTTTTTCCCGCGCTTCCCGTATCTGTGCCTCATGTACACCCCACTTCTTTTCAGTCATTACAACTGTTTAATCCATTGTTAGCATGTCATAATGTGTTTTTCCGAGCCGCCTTTAAACACAACATGAGCGTTTAGATGCTCCCGTAGTTTCATGCAGGAATCCAATTATGTCAAAGTAGGAAGTGTTAAACTATGAATACATATTAAATGACTTTATAGAAAATACTTTAAGTCATGACTTAAACCCCAAAATGCATTTTTGAAACTCAAATTTAATATTCTGTCATTATGTTTCTGCAACATAATCAGGTTTGTAAGTTTACACGTCTACACATATTGGACATAGATTGATCTATCCCACTGGTGGGCAATCCTGGTCCTCGAGGGCCGGTGTCCTGCAACTCTTGGATGTCTCCCTGGTCCAACACACTTGAATCCAACAGCTGAATCGCCTCCTAAGTGCAGTCAAGTTCTCCAGAGTCCTGCTAATGACCTCATTATTTGACTCGGGTATGTTGAAGTAGAGACGCATCTAAAAGTTGCAGGAGACCGGCCTTCAAGGCCTGGAGTTGCCCACCCCTGATCTATCAGGCAGGAGGCTGATGAGCATGAAGAGCAAGACCAACAGGCTGAGAAACAGCTTCTCGCTGTATAATTCTGAAGACTTTCAATGATAAAAGCACACAAGGTCAGTTACACCCCCGACACAAAGAATGTATAAAGAAAAAAAACAACCAACGGTTAAGACATCAAACTCAAACCACATTTTGTTAGAAAACCATTTAGTTTTCTGTCAGTTAAGTTCAAAATATCCATTACACATCAGTTTACCAGAAACCGCAGTAATTTGTAAAAGCAAAGTGTTTACTGTCCTACATAAACACTATGTCATAGATGAGTTCAGCATGATCTCTTCTTTGTTTGTATTCATCCATCCATTGTTTTTACCCCGTCACCCATGAAGGGTCGTGTGGGCTGCTCATTGGGTGAGAGGTGTGGCACAACCTTGACACATCTGTTACAGTCATGAACATTCAAAAACATGAATAAATGAATTCCTGTCAGTCTTTCCTTGCACAATGAAATTGTGTCCCTAATGGTTCCATCCATGTCGGCCACACTTCCAAATACTGAGCAATTAGACTGGGATCAAGAGGATGTTGTTGCCCTACTCCCAATGCAGCGGAGGATGGTTGCTTACATAATTTCAGGTAAGCTTCATAGCGTAGCTTCCTTCATGATCGAGGCAGAGCTTTACATACTCCAGAAGATCGGATCCAATCCAATAAAACTTCAACAGAGTCCACCAACCAATTGTTTCTCAATAGCCAAGAGTCCAGACCCACTGGTTAAAGCAAACATAAAACAATGGGGTGGTCATTCACCAGACTAGGTTCTT
This sequence comes from Poecilia mexicana, assembly GCF_051168715.1. Lineage (NCBI taxonomy): Eukaryota > Metazoa > Chordata > Actinopteri > Cyprinodontiformes > Poeciliidae > Poecilia > Poecilia mexicana. The sequence goes on along the minus strand of NW_028263371.1, from coordinate 5,021,435 downwards.
TGTTTACTCTTTTCATCAAGGTTCACACCAGGGTTCCTGGTTCAGGAACCAGGAACCAGGGTTCCTGGTGTGAACCTTGATGGGGATTTTGAATTCAATAAGCAGTTCAACTCTGTCATTAGGAGAAATCTTTATCACAGGCAAGGTTCAAGACAAACAGAAGTCATACCTTCTGGTTAAAGTCTTTACCTAACCAGGTTAGAGATCCTAACCTCATTAGAGCCAATGATGTCCATCAAGAATGCACTTTCTTTGAGGTGACACCATAAACTACATGTGGTTTGTGGCCATAAACTACATCCACATGTGTGTGTCAAACAACCCATCAGAAGTTTTCAAAGCTGTGGCATTATTATCTGTGCTTTCCCTCATTGTTTAAAAAGATAGTGATCATTCTGAATTTTTCTTTCATTATGATGGCATTTAGCAAAAGGAAATTGTTTTTGCTAATTCTTGCAAGTTTGGTCTGATTTAATTTCAGACAGTGAGGAAAAAAGTGTGTCTTTTTAGTTGACGTGTGTAACATTTAGTTTTAATTATAGATATTTTATTGGCCAAGAGATGTTCAACCTTAGGTAAAAGTGAGCTCTATAGGACATTGTAAGACTACTTTTTCATGTTTAGTCATTTTGTACAGTAGCTGATACTAGCATGGTGAAGGTGAAAGTGAGGTAGTACTTTTTCTCTAAACTTTATGCTCAGTGGATGAACAGCGCTCAAACATTTTCTAGGTTTAGTACGAAATGATCTGATGGGAGAAGTTTTCTTTATACCAGTTCCTCTTTAAGTCTGTGACCGTCCCACCAGACGATGGCCCACCGGCCTGCTTTTTCCTGTTTGCGTCTTTGTCTGCCAGACTACCCAAGCTGGTGCTAAACATCTGCGGGTGCTCTGAAGAGAACCATAAAGCGTCATCTGCAAACACAGACACCTGACGCAGCCTCTGCTGGAGCTCTGCTGAGAACCCCATATGCGTGTGGCCTGGAACTAAATGGAACCTGAATTATATGCTCAGAGCAAACAGAGGCAGGCTGGTCAACAGAGAATGGTGGTGTTGTAAAGTTGTCAGCATGCCTGGCTGAAGTTAAAAGCTGTGAGAACTGTTGCGTCCTGGTGTTTACAGCACACGGGAAAGAGGAAGCACGGACGTTCGTCTCGCAAACAGGGGGACGAGGCAGGCTGTAAACGTGTTTGACTGCTCGCTATGGCAACCAGCACTTCTCAGATCTGCTTGTGTACACCATTTTTGACTTCGACAAAAAGATAAAAGACAAACACACGGCGAATTGTTTAAAATCTCCAAAGGCTTCAGAGTGCAAGGTTCAGGACACGAACAGTATAGTTTTGGATACTGCAGGTTTTTCATTGTTCAAAATGAACATATTTAAAGGGGCAGTATTATTTTGAATTGACTATTGGAACAGCTTTATATTCTGTTCTAAGGTAAGTCTCTCATCAAAAACATACCTGGAGTGTTGCCTTGATTCTTTCATGCGCTCTTTAGTCTCCAGTGGCAACCATTCAACTGTTCAAAACTCCTGGATGGATTCGCCTCGAAGAGCAGCCCTCCCCTGCAGGTCCCCAACTCAGCTCCTTCAGACTAGCCAGCAGCACTTAGCAAACACCAATAGAGCTCATTTTACAAGCTACTTCTTAGTTCAAAGCTGGTAAAAAATGTTTTTAAAGGGTTTAAAGAAGAGCCATATTGTAATGACTTCCTGAAGGCTTAGTTTCGGAAAGAGCAGGAGTTTCTGAAAGAGACAGAAGCCCAATTTCAAGGCATTAAATTATGAAGTCAAATTTCCTTTAGGTCATATTGTATTGTTATAACAACTGAAGATATAAGTTACTTAATTGTGCCATTAAAGTGGAGATTAAAACAGACTTGTTGCCGTCCATGTATGAAAATGTTCTGCATGCCCAAAGCTACATGTTGCAACAGCAGGAGCAGCTCACATTCACAGCTCCTGATTACAGCAGCAAAACTCCACAGAAGTTGTGTCAAGGCAGAGGTTGGCAGCAGCCTGCACAGCGTAAGCCAGAACGTTTTCATCACAGCAGGAGACCGCGCTTGCAATCAGCCCGCGTCCATCTCTCTCTTTCTGGTAAGAAATGAAAATACGGCTCTTACTTGGACCATTTAAAGAGCTAAAATCACTCAGCGCTGACAGCCACTGGAATGCGTGCAAATGTGTAAAAACAAACTTATACCCTCCCTGTGAACGCGTTTCTGTCCTCGCCTTGTGTGCAGTTCAGACGACCAGCACGGACGCAGTGAAGCAATATGTTAATATCTAGAAATGTTTACGTACAGCTGTTGCAACGCAAGTGAAAATGAACCCAGTCTGTGTTCACAGTCTTCTGTCTTTTTTGTCATACTTTTTTCTTCTACAATAACCTTCTCCTGTACCTTAACCTCATTGTGAAGGCTGTCAAAGACCATCTGCTGGTCAACTGTAAAGTCATGTAACAACTCCACATAAATACAATAGTGAGTGTTTTTAATCACATAAATACATTTTTGATATGATTTGCTGTCATTACATGCATAAAAAGAACGGGATATTGAATGGCTGCATCTGGATCATGCTGTTCCAGGATTCTGTAGTAAAAAAAAAAGGTTTTGGGGCAAAGGATCAAACTTAGCTATTGTGCTCACGTCTGCATATTTACGCTGCCATGAATTACCCTGTTGATTTTAATTTGTTGTCGCTTTTGATCAGAACAGGTAAAGTTGGACAAAATACAAAATAAATATAAAAAAAAGAACATTGATAATGATGATAATGCTGTTTGAATCAATAAGAAAATGAATTTAAAAGATTTTCAATCTCAATTGGATTTTCTTTGCTAAATAAAAGTTAGTAGTAGACCGGTACCGGTCCGTTGACCAATTGGTACCGGGCCGCGCAAGAAATAATTAAATATTTCCGTTTTATGTATTATTTGAGTCTGGAGGATCTTTTATTTTGAAAATCCTTTAACCGGATTCTCTCAGTTACTTGTGCGCCAACACTGAGCCCACAAGCAGCAACATGAGTAAGAAACAGATCAGATGTCTTTGTAAAGTTTCTTTGCAAAGGGGAAAAGGCCCAGAGAAGAGACAGGAGGATGGATTTATCCCGGACCGGTAGGTGAGTCCCACATTACAAGCCGCTCTGTGTAACATGCGGTGACTGGCTGCTAATGGGCTCTTTGCACCTCAGCTTCCGCGTTCGGGGTAAAGCGGCTCGATTGTTTCCGATCCAATACAAATATCATTTACATTAGCTGCTTGCAGTGCTTGGCCAAGGTTTGTACATCGATCCGAAGCCCCAACAAGTCAGCTGGAGAAAGGTTTTAGATGTTCGCCTCGTTATACATTCACTGACACGAAGGTGAGTTTTACTTAAACTTTGTGGCTAACATTAACGTTAGCTTATGCTAGTAGGCAATATTCTCGGACATTGTTCTTGTAAAATGTGCTATTTAAGTATCTAAACATTCTAACGGACAATGTATTTATCTTATTTTCAAGTATATTATGTGTGTTTATTGTCGTTAGTGTCACAGACTAACGGGGTTCGGTTCCGGTTCGGGCTTTTAGCTTCCGAAGCCTGACGAGGCACAACAAGCCTCATAGCTTGACAGTAGCGCAGCTCTGGTGTCAGAGATCTGGTTCAGCTGTTCAGGTTCAAAGTTGCTGCTTTTAGAAAAATATGACCGTGTTGCTTCATGTCTCCGTGTTATTTCGTTTTATTACCTTTGCATGTTTCTTGTTCAGAGCTCAGATAGGACGGTGTTTACAGCAGGATGTACAGGCGGATCAGCCGCTCGGCTGTCTGGCTCTGGTCTGCTCTCTCGTTCCCATAAACTCTTTCAGGCTGAATACAGAAGTGATTCCATGGAAATAACTCAGGGAGGCTCCTTTATTTACCATCCGTATCCCCGGTAGTTTTAGGCTGATCCGGAGTGAAGTGAAGGCTGCAAACTTTGCTGTGCGGCGTTAGCTGGTAGCGACAGATATTTACAAGCCATCTTCTTAATTCAGGATCGCTTGGAAATTAACGAAAACTTAAAAGCCCATTATATTAGGAAGACAACAATGTTAATATCATTGTTTTTTTGCATCTGAAATACGACTTAGTCTTTTCTACCAGTCATGGTAACTCAAAGCGGAAAAAAGTGAGCCGCATTAGCTCCTGGAGATGTGACGTCAACGCCTTAGGTGCAAAGAGCCCATGAGGCAATGAAGCTTCAAACTGCTTCACCACGTAGAGACCAAGCAGGCTGTGGATATAAGCAACACTTCGGGTCGTCTCGTTGCAGAGAAACAAGCTCGGGGCTCCCGTTAGTCATTATCGTGAGTTAAAATTTTCACGAAACTAACATGTTCGTTTTTGTGGCGCATCTGTATCTTATTTTGAAGGGATATGTAAACGTTACCATAGCGACCAGAGTCAGAGAGCGTTTGGGCAGTGGAGATGAGTAGAGCTTGTGAGTTTTAACTTTGGTTTAGACGGCAAAATTTAAAGATTGTCGGCCGATTCTCCAAACCTCTGTGACCACAGAGCTGATAAAAGTACAACAGGTTTGATCGGTTCATGTTCAGCCACACGGCAGGAGCAACAAACCACACGAACCGATTCCAGTCACGAACATCGCGATTCCAGAGGATAATCCAGTAAAACCCCCAACATAGCATATGGGAATTTAGAATAACCAAACACGGATTACGATGTAGAAGCAATAGTGATAGTTTGTGGACTCATTTTAAGAGATAAAAGAGTAACAGAAAGAAAAAGCGGTGGATAAAAGACGATGGGAGCAGCCGCTCTATTTGCTGCACTATTGTAACAGGTGGAACCACTAGGTGTCGCTCCCTCCACACCCTGAGCTCCCATAAAAGGGAAGCTGGCAGGCTGGTGGCCCACTGTCAATTTCCTGTGTGTTCGACCAGGTGTGTGTTGGCTCACTCATATCTCCCATTTAAGGTCTGTTCACGTGACTAAGTGCGCCTTCTGACATTTTCTTTCGTTGCAGTCTGCAGTCTTGAAGAGGACGTGTAGAGCTGTGTGCCTCTTTTTTGTGTTATTTTTGAAAATAAGTTGAAGTTCTTATTGTTTTGTTTTTTTCTTCATGACTTTTATTCTTTTTCTAATCTTGTGTTTTCTAGAAGATGGCTAACTGCTCCCCTGCAAAATTTCAAAGCTTCACAAATCCTGAGCTGGACAAGCAACAGGCTCAGCTCGCTTGCTTATGTATTTTAGATGGTAGGTAATTTTATAAAGTATTATGTTTGGAAGGATTGTTATGAGATTATGTATTAACACAAACAAATAAACCAGAAGTTATGTTTTCTATCAACAAAAATGATTAATCTCTTCTACTTCCTCTATCAGAAATTTTTATTGCTCTTACTGAGAGTTGAGACAGTCTAATATATTCTGCTGGTGCAAATTGTATTTTTTTTGTTCTTTCCTGTTCTCAGAAGGGCTGTTAAAAATGATGCAACACCGTTCTCACTTAACAACACAATACTTCTTGCTCTCCGGCTCCTTCCTGAGTCATTAATTTCAAACGTTACACAATCTCACGTACTCTGCATATTTATATTTCTGTACCTCTGAAAGTTCGCCCTCTCGGCTTTCACTCAACAGAAACCCAGTTGCATAGAAACGTTGAAGAGATGTTGAAATGTAAAAAAAAACTGATTCCCAGATCCCCATCCTTGAGCACGCATGTCAGAATAACTATATTTACACCACCACTACACACATAGAGATCATATTAAGCACAGACATGAAAATAACCAAGCAAGACCAGATGTAAACAATGGCTGAAAAGTAAAAATCATAATTTTTTAGTAAAGCAGTCTGTTCCACTTGTGCTTCACATCAGACTCCCACCATGCTACACATTCTCTACAGAAGCTGCAGTAAATGCTCCACAAAATGCCATCCGTGTCTGATGTGATTTCACTTAGTTAGCTTCCTTCATCTTGTTATCATTTTGTGACAATCCTGTCTGCTCCCGTAGCTGAGTAAACTTTAAAATCGATCCACAGATGGTGGCGTCAACTATTACTTCCATAAACAGCGCACTGCTGCGTGACCTCTATGTTCTTCTTGTGAGCACAAACTGTTCAAGTCTGACGGAGATCACATCATTCTCGAACGACTGCGCAACAACAAAAAAAATAAATCAGATTTTTGGGGGGGAAAAATGATTGGAATCGAGCATCACGACCTTTTGTGTGCACCAGGGTTGTAATAGTTTTGGATTTTTCACTATAGTGTAGTTTAATTTCATTGAGACTTTTTGTTTGACTCATTCACTTAGCTTTAATTACTTTTAAAGAGAATGTTTGCTAGCTTTCATTAGTTATTATTTGTTCCACAAATCTGGAACAAACTTCCAGAAAACCACAAAACAGCTGAAACACTGGGCTCCTTTAAATCAAAACTTTGTTTAGAGTTGCTTTTAAACCATAATAAATGAAACCTTGACCGATATATTTGATGTGGATGATTTTGGTGATGGCACTCATCAAAATATGTCTGTTCAATCGTTGACTGCCTGGTGTTTTCTTTACAACTTTGGAATTTTCTGTTTTTGTTATGTGAAGCACCTTGTACTGCCTTGTTGTTGAAATGTACAGAAATAAACCTTGACATGACTTGAATACTCAGCAGAACATATTCTTTTAAAAAATGTATTCAGTTATTGTTGATCGACCAACTGACTCAGGCGCTTCCACCCAACTATTAATGTCGCCATTTAGCAGGCCATCGTAAGCGCCATTAGGAGGGGTATGGAGGACTGAAATTTGCCATCAGTAGATGTAAACTGCCTGTGTGAGGTAAAAATAAATAAATTTCACATCAGTTCAAAATAGATTCATAAACAAGAAAACTAAGGATAGTATATATATATGATTTGTATGTCTTAGTTTTGTAAACTTACAATATAGTTCTAGTTAGTTATAGTTTTCCCCCCCATTTTTTATTTATCACAGCTAATGAAAACTGTTTTCTCAATTTCAGTATTTATTTCATTAGTTTTATTTCACTACAACAACTTCAGTCTGAACATAGTGTTGCTGCTGTTCATTCTGCTGAAAATGAAATTTCATGTTCCTTTGAAAAACATCTTCAAATAATAATTTAATCTGTTTTTTAGCGGCTGCATCTTAGAATAACATTCAACTGTGAAACGCTGTGATGTAGTTACGTCTTCATGCTCCACCACATGATAAAGAATCTGAAGAAGAATCTCAACATCTGTGTTTACTCATCAGAACACAACCAATTTTCCAGGTTTCCTTTTTCTCTACGCATCCCCCCGTCGCGCCCCCAGCTCCCCCTCCCCATGCCTCATTGTGTTTACACTGATGTAAACATCTGTGTACATTTATTCGACACACAAATGTGCCGCAGAACGTGCTGCAGAGCTCACATGAAGCCAGGCAGCTGTTGTTGAGATGACAGAGGAGGAGGAAGAGGGCAGGACCCTCTTGACCTCAACTTACGCCACTCGTACGAAATGAAGTCAGCAGCGGGACGGCTGCATGCTCAAACCTCCATTCAGGCCAGAGGTTTGCAAAGCACACCAAGGAAAAAAAGAAAGAAAGAAACACGCACACAGACAATGTTATACAGTGAAACCACAAGCAGCCTAAGTCTATCTTCAGTACTTTATGCCATAGTTACTCACTTCCTCTGGTTGTCACATTAGTCTAAACTTTGAAGGCAGGAATGAAGAGATTTATGCTACAAATACAGTTGGTTTAGCACAGGGTGTTAATTAAGCAGGCTGACTGAATGCAGCGCTTTTGAGACGTGCTTTTTTAAATACTAATTCATAGCTATTAAAGTAAAATGATGTGTAAATTTAGCTTTAATCTACACACTGGGAGGAAAAAGGAATGAAAAGACATTTCTGGTAAAATGGTTCACTTTTTCACTGCACTGTGTCAAATGATCCTGTGGTGGCGCTGCACCAAGAAACATTGAAGAAAATGACATGAAAACCTCTGAAGAAGACACTGAACGCAACTTTCTTCTTCACGAAATGTAAACAAAAATGGAGTGGTGCCAGATTTTAGAGGCTGTGGGATTTCTCTTTTGTCTCCAGTAAAAGACCCTGAGCCATTTCTCCCATTAACGTTAAAACTCCTGCATGGGTTTGGTTGTATTTACCCAGAATGCCCTGCTCTAAAATCAGTTTCCTGCTTTTGGAGTGTTCTCTGATTTCTTGGCATTCATGGATGCATATGAACTGAACCAAAGTTATCTTCAACCGAACCAAAACCTTGACTTTTAGACGAACCAGAATTAATTTTTTTTGGTCAGACAACGCATTCCCACTTCCCCAAACGTTCCAGGGAAACAAACAAGAGTTCAATTAAAGTGGACTAAACAGGTCTGGTGTGAATGCATCCTTAGGGTGAAAAAAGGTGAATCCTACGACTAAAGTTTGACACTATTCTATTTTGGATTTTGTAATCGAGGAAGATGCGCTCATGTCGTCTTGAGAGGTTTTTGTGTTCCTTCAGTAGTTCTTGGTGCAGTGCCCCCACAGGCGAGACGGTGAACAGGTTTTTCAAACGGTTTGGTTTGATAAAATGAAATGTGAAAGTGAACCTCACCGGATGAAAATGCAACAAATGTTGCAACTTTGGTCCACAATCAAACTGAGTCTACAGGACCATCAGGTGTGAAAACCGAAAAATCTCAATTCACAGTTCAGAGGTTTGTTAAAAAACATTAAGAACACGGCACACAGGTCACTACGAAACTGTAGAGAAGCTTGGGGTTATGATCAGGGTATCAAACAATATTACAAGCTGTGAACATCTCACTGTTCAATCCATCATACGAGAGTATGACGCTGCTGCAAATCGACCAAAAAACACAAAAAAAAAAGAAAAATTTATTTGCATGAGATGACGACGAACGCCGCAAGGCAGACAGTTTGCATCCATTCCTGTGATGGCATGGTCTCTCTGTATAACCAAAGAAACGTTCTTGTATTTTCTCCCTCATTTCCTGCATTTACAAGACGAATTCATGTCGCTGCGAAGAACTTAAACATTTATACATGTCTGGCCACCAAATAACAGAGCTTAGGCTCCAAAATAAGAAAGTGGCAGAGCTGCTTTTATGCTCCAGGCCTGACACCTTTTGTCTTAAGTAATCTGTTCGGAATAACACAAACAGGCTCTATTTTCATTCGCAGTAATTACAGGCCACTTGCTGCTCCGCACTTGTGGGTTCCTGTAATTAAAGACAATTTGGGGGCAAAATTGAGGAAGATTCCCATCCGCTCTGAGAGCGAGGCTGCAAAGCCTCTGGTGGACTGGCACATTCCACATGAGAGCAACGAAAAGCCAAAACCAGAGTGACGGACATGCTAAAATAGACAGACTTTATTTCCTAAAGAAAGAAAGAAACGGCAGGGGTTATATTTGGCCGACAAAGCTTTTTTTGTTTTGTTTTGTTTGCCTTTGAAACATCCGGTGAGGCAGCAAAAAGCCACATGAGGAATAATGACCCATGGAAAAGTTGTCATTAGCCTACACCATAATTAATATAAAATTATTGTTTTGTTTTCTCTAATGTATTCTTTTGTGCAGTGTGCCTCAATGCCCCTTTGTATGATAAACTGTAGTTGTATGAAAAAAGAAGCCATTGGAGTGATAAAAGCACTTTGAAAAGAGTGAACAGATATGTGGAAGGTCTCCATTACAAATGTCTGCAAAACTTTTGTCAATATTCTGCTAATGTAAAAAAAAAAAACTATTTCACAAATGTGTTTCCATAAAATAAGAAACGCAATTAAGAGTGGCACATGAATAAGTTTGTCCACGCAGTAAGTCATTAAAAAAAAAACATGCCACACTCATCCTCCTACCACTTCCTGCCATCTTGTTCATCTTTTCCGCCAGTAGTAACATGGCGCAACACGTGACTCATGTGACGTCCCTGACCTGTGGGTTGCTGCACCAGGAGTTACTGAAGGAAACGACAGGAAACATCTGAAGAAGATATTAGCGCATCTTCCTTCTTCACAAAAGGAGAGAGGTCAGATTTTAGTGACTGTAGGATTCCTTGTGGTCTTTGCTTAAAGACCACAAGTCATTTCTCCCACTAGCGCTAGACTCTTGCGTTTGTTTTGGTTATATTTACCCAGAATGCCCTCCGCTGTAGTCTGCTTCCTGCTTTTGGAGCGGACCACAGTCCGCTTGCATCCACATATGCATTCGAACCGCACCAGAGTTCACTTCAGTCAAACCGATACTCAGGTTTGTAGGTGGTCCAGAGTTTGATATTTTTTGGTCTGCATCACCACACATCCCCAAACAAACCAGACTTTCTGGGCAAACAAACTAGAATTTGATTAAAGTGGACTAAACAGGGCTGGTGTGAATGCACCCCTAGGGTGACAAAAGAGAAATCCTACAACCACTAAAATCTGACACAACTCCATTTTTTGTTACATTTTGTAAATGAGGAAGTTGCACTCAGGGTCTTCTTTCTTCATGGGTTTTTTGTTGGATTGGTGTTAATGCACCCTAAGTGGATGGAGCTTCTTCTTTAAGATTCTGTGTCTAAATGCCAAATTATTCTTCCTGCCGTTGTGTAATTTCCCATTCTTTGTATCTGCTAAAGGTTAGGCTTTTGGCTGTCTTCTATTTAACTTTCTGCCATTACTTAAAAAAAAAAAGCTCTTAATCAATCGTTCCAATTAAATAAACTGCAGTTAGCATCAATGAAAGAGAATCTCACCCACCCAAGGCATGGGAACAATCAGAGTAGGTGGGTTTGAATTTCTACTCTGAAAGAACACACTTTGGCTTCATACAGAGGTGAGAAATCATTTACACCCCAACCAGTCAGACACTTACATCATTTTCGTTGCACGCCTTCTTGCTAATGTTTTTTATAAAACATTTGCTAAGAGACATTTTGATAATGCAGAAAATAATCGTCTGCTTTGCAGAACACAAACAGCTATAAAAATTTGGTTTTGGCCTCTCAAACTGGACAAAGTCAGTCTGCCATTTGTTTAATGTGTCAAAAAATATGTGGAGATTAAATACATTTGCTAACGCTACTGCAACAGTGAAACACCAGCAGCCCATGGTGTTAATGTAGCTAGCAACAGTAACACTGTGACAGAGGCCAGTCTTGATTCCTGCTGGGAAAAACTCCATGCAGATATTCTCATGGATGTTTCCTGAAGATTTCTGCAGACCAATCACACCCCAACGCTGCAAAACTCCCTCCCTTTTAGTAGCAAAACAGATGTTCTCTATCAGTGCCCTGTTGCACTGCTTAGCCTCAAGTGCACTGGCTCGATTAATTATTGGGGTGAGGGAGGGGTCAGGCTGTGCGTGAACATCATATCATAGAGCATGTGTAGCATTTGTTGCTCCATACGCATGCTTCAGTTGATTTGAATTAGACCCTCCTCTATTGATGCAGGATCACAAAAACAGTGGCTACAAAAGGATGATGTTTGCTTATTTATGGCACTTCCGAATTCTGTAGTCACTAAAGTGTCAGTCAACGCACGGGGCTAATATCATTGGCAGTATGTCCTGAAGGGCTGCTGACCATCTGTTTCCCTTTTGCCATAAAGTCAGATTAAGCCCCTTTAAGACCCAAAACTGGTCATTAAACCGTTTGAACAGAAGAAAATGGGTGAAGAAAGCCGTGAACAAAATGAGTTTGTTGAGAGGGAAAAAGAGAAATTTGACATAAAGAGACATCAAGAACAGGAAGATTGTGAGGCAATGAATATACACTAATAAATATACAAAAGTATGCAGCCATGTTGGTTCAATATGGTTCCAGTTCACTATGTGTAGCTACAACAGCTTTTGTTTTTCTGAGAATGATTTCTATGTGGTTTAGGAGTGTGTTTTTCCAGAAATGTAATAGTCAGATCAAACACGTGTCAAGGGAACTTTGAAGTTTCCTTGACAAGTTTTCCTTTTCATTGCGTTGGACAAAAAGTCCCGACTTGCTTCCTCCACTCTAATTTCTCCCAAAAGTGTTTTGTTTTGGGTTGAGATTGTTAAGAGAGGAAAAATTCTTGAATTTTGAAAACCTTTTGACTCGTTAAATCCTCTCTTATGCCCGGGTTCAGAAAAATGCTGTGCGCAAAGACTGAGATCACACAGAGATAACTGCGTCACAATAATCAGCATTTATTCAAGACAGATGCATACTATCACCAGAAAAGCACATCACATAACATCAGAAACCTCAGAGCTCAAACAACACATGAATTTACCTGAGAGAAAAAGACAAAAGATGGAAACGACAAACAAAAAGCAAAGACGTCTTTGGAGAAGTTGCAAGAGCAAAATCTGATTTGTTACTTCTGTGTAGAAAGTTTTATCTTCTTTTCTTTAATTTATTCAAATAAGGCGTATCTTTGCTCATCCAACCAGGAGCTATCTCTGACCCTCTATCTGAAGCCAGAAACCCCTGCCGTGTTTACGGCCTTTCACAGATGAGTGTGAAAAGCTAGAACTTATCCTGTATTGTTTTCCCACACAGACAAAAGGCAGTTCAAACGATCCTAGCAAACCATCTGCTGTAACTACAGGTAATGTGATGGACCGAGTTAAAAAACAGAAGGAGTCACAGGATATTAATTAGAAAAATAGGGTTTTTTATTTTAACCCAAAGATTATAACAAAAGATAAACTGAGCTCATAAAAGAGGTCAAAGAAACAAAACTGAACTCAGGCAAAAAGTGTAAACAAACTGGCTGCACAAACAAACATAACTGACCTAACAAAGAAATGACACACAGGGGTTTATATACTGGCTGATCAGACCAATTAAGACACAATAGGGATAACTAAACAGAATACAATTACAAATAACACAAACAACTGACAGTACAGCCAAGTTTGACTAACTAAAACCCAAAAAAATGAAAGTCAAAAATATTAAAGTTTAAATACTACTATTTACTTAAATACAAAACTTATCTAAATAAAGAAACTACAAATTTCCCCTGCCAGCAGAAACTAATGGTGCAGTCCAATTAGCACCTATGCCTGCTGAGCCCTGGACCCCATCTCCTGTCTGGCCACTCCAAGGCAGGTAAGCACCGGCAAAAGAAAACAAAGTTAATCTTAAGCAAACAAATAATACTTTAAAGTCGATATAAATACACATGTTGACTAAATGTGCGCGCTAACATAAAGAACAAATGTATCCAAATCAACTAAAATGTTTTACTTAAACTAAAGTGTTGTGTTTGAATGAAAAAATAAACTGCATAAAAGGGTTACCGACTTCAGAGTGTGGCCATGGATTTGGCCATCACAGGTAACATAAAGGTCAATAGGCCAGAATACATTACTAATTTTAAAACCACAATTTAGGCCATTTGAATCAAGACATGTTAAGTTTTAAAACTAGCTTATCTTAAATTTATTTTCTTAAGATCTAGACTGTAATTCTTAAGATCTAGACTGTAATATTGAAAAAGGAACGAGACATCCCCAAACATAAATTGATAGTTTATCAAAAGTAGCAAGCTGAAGCCAGGTTTGCAATTTAGCTAAATTTCTCCTTCTTGTACTTTGTCATAATCACATATGTTCCCGTGAAAAACGGCAGCTTCTGCTGTTTGTGACTGCACCTGTAACCCATCAAACCTTAATTTGTGGCTTGTCCAAGTGTGTGTAGAACATGCATTCAAAGTGAAACAGGATCATTCTTGTGATTTCAGGTTCAGTTTCCATTGGTTACCAGAAGACAAGGAGCCCAGATGAATGTGACTAAAGAATGGAGAACCCAGGTACGTTTGCTCCTTTCATTCTAGTAGCAAAATGTATGCAAAGCAAAACAGACAATTTTTTTAACTCGTCTTTATTTGAAAGATTAAAGATAATAAAAAGTGAATGCTGCTCTTCCATATTCTTGGTTCTGGGGATGCAGGATAGACTTGGACCAGAACACCTGAGTGGTCTGGAAGGTTTATACAACAACAACTGGTTTTTACAGTATTACATGCTAAGCCATTCAGTGATTTATAAACTGAATACAAAAATACTGTAAAGTCTATTTCCCAAGATACAGGGAGCCAGTGGAAGGACTTTAGCACTGGGGTGATGGGATCTAGATTACAAGAGGCTAAAATATGTAGCAGGTAATAACATTCTATATCTAGCGAGGCACGTTACACTTTATCTGTCTATTTGTGCATGTGTGTATGTGTGTGTGTTCATGTGAGTCCATTTGTGTACAAAAAGAATATGAAAGGCAGCAGTGCATCACACAACTGGGCAGTAACAGACAAATCCTCTGATTCATGCGTATATCTGCGTATCATTTGGACATATACTGTAATATTGCTCCGGTTCTGCACACTCATTAAATGGCGCAGACACAGCATGACCATTAACAAGACTTGTAGTTGATGCTGATCATCACTTTAGTGCGGCCTCCATTATCTCATGCACTGTTGCTTCGTCCCTTGTTGTTTATCACCCAACCAGCTCCAGCCTATATTTAGATGTTCAGCCTTCCCTTCCCCACTTATTTTAGTTTGTTGCTCTTAAACCGTTTATCACATTCTCTCTCCTTTGTATGTATGGAGAGCCTCTAAATTCAAAATTAAAGTGTTGCTAAAAAAAGATCATTAGTATATATTCTATTAAATAAATACATGTTCCAAAGACAGTAAAATGTTCCTAAATAAAGTGTTTATTCTTTTCCCCCTAAGACTTATTTTTTATTTTAAGATTTATTTATTTAGTAACGTATTTTCCGGACTATAAGGCGCACTCTCAATTATGGCGTCCATTTCTGTATTTAACCCAAATGTAAGGTGCACCAGATTATAAGAAGCATGCTAAAACATACGGTCAAAAAAAAAAAAAAAGGTAAGGGAAACACAACAGTAAGGTTAGTTTAACTTTATTCGACTATGTAACAATACACTCACGTTATTTTTTATTCTTCTTCCAAAGATCCATCAAAGTCCTCCTCTTCTGTATCTGAATTGAACAGCTGGGAAATTTCGCCATAAAACATGCCGGGTTCCCTCTCATCATTGTCAGAGTCAGTCTTGTTGCCAGGTGGCTGTTCAGCAACGATGCCGGCTTTCGCGAAAGCTCGGACAACAGTTAAGGCAGATACATTAGCCCAGGCATCCATAATCCATTCACACAAGGTGGCATAACTCGCCCGGCGCTGCCTCCCCGTCTTAGTAAACAGACAGACTGTGTGTTCGCAGTCTGTCATCCATCGCTCCCACGCCGCTCGCAACTTCTTTTTGAACAGCCTGTTTACACCAATGTCCAGCGGTTAGAGTTCTTTTGTTAATCCTCCCGGAATGACGGCAAACTCCAAATTAGTTTGCTTCACTTCCTTTTTCACAGTAGCAGTGATTGGTTTATTGCTGCTGACGTACGTACTTTACGTATTGTGTAATGTCCTCTGATTGGTTATCGCTGCCATCGTACGTACTGTACACTTTACGTCTCTGTGTCAGGGATAGATTTTTCAGTGCACACATAAGGTGCACCAGATTATAAGGCGCACTGCTGATTTTTGAGAAGATTTAAGGCTTTTAGGTGTGCCCTACAGTCCAGAAAAGGTGCAATTGAACGGGGAAGAAGTAGAGCCGAACATTGGGCTCTTTACAGGCTGATGCAAGTTGAATAAAGGAGCTGTCAGCTTAACAGTATGATAGCAAAAGAGAAAATAACCGGACATTTAAGCTCAATAGTTTTTTTTAAATTATAGAACATGCAAAGTGTCAGTTTTCTCATTTTGATGAAGAATATTAGCATCGATTAGCCAGATTTACCAAAGTAACTGGTAGATCCTCATATGGGAGCCTTCTGTGTACGGAAGGAGGAAATATAGAGATGTCAGAGCTTTAAATCGGTTTTATTTTTCTGTTTAAAGACTGACTGATCTATTTGATTAATTTCTTACATCATCAGATTATTTCACACAACATTTCATATTATAAATGAAATATTTCACCAGTGGAACTAGTAGTTGTTTTAATCAATATTAAGGAATTATTTACTTAAACAAGCTTCTATAGCTTGCTCAAAAGTTGCTTATTAATCAGTTTTGTCTTATTTTAAGTGTACTAAGATATTTTCACTAGAAACTGCACAAAAAAATACTTGGTAAAATTTTGCCTTCAATGATACAAATTCAACTTTACTGATCCCAAAGGGAAATTAAATATTGTCATAACTCATATGGATTTGATTGATAACATTACCCAAACCACGAATTTCAGTAATTAAATTCAAACTAATCAAACTCAATTTCTTAGAAAATAATCCTAAATAATAACTAATTAAAATGGATTTTAAACACAGAAATAGTCTAATCATGGTAAAGCTGAACAATATTACAATATCATGAAATAAGCGTCTTTATCAGTCTGTATCAATACTTTTTTATTAGGTTTTCTGTTTTAAATATTTGGAATACTTTCCTGTTTTATCCATAGTTTTCACACCACAATGTTTTTTTTATTTTATTTCTAAGCAATTATGAGGAATGTAACTTCAAATTACAGCTCATAATTGCCACCCATAGACAGACAGTAAAGGCATATCATACATTTTCTGACTCCTTAGAGTCTGTTGAGTATTTTAGTTGTTAACTCTTGTGTCCCTGATGTCCCTGGACACCACTGAGATAAAAGAAATCTATCTAGTTTGGTCAAAAGGTGTGGAAAAATGTGTATTATTTTTGATTTAACGAGCTCTAGCGACCTCTGTGTTGGTCAGAGACACTCAAAACCTGGTTTAAATGAAAGCCAAGAGTGTCCCCTTTAAGAAGATACCGAACACTATATTTTAAACCTTTGACAAATGCCCATACCATGAGCCTAAACCAGACATACACCAGTCTCAAAAAAATGAATTTTTCCAAAGGGGTTGTTTACTTCATGAGCTGATAACTATGACTCAACTACCACTTTGGAAGGGCTAACATACCAAAATATTGACTAGAGACATGTAACTTTTCAAAAAATATCGACAGACTTTGCCACCCTGAAATGGACAAAAATGTCAAATTTTGGCCTCTGGCCCATGGACTAGTATTCAACTGTAAAATTTGTTTTTATTCAAACTCCAGCAGTTTTCTAGTTGTTCTGCTGAGGTAGTGACATCAATTTGTGACATCACACAAATTGATGTCACAAAGAGAACAGAGAACAAAGAAAACAGAGCTGTAATGTCATAACCATTGCAGAAGTCGCAGAGCAAGAGGAAGTAATGTCTCCGAAGAAGATTTTGGATTTGTTGAGACGACAAACTTCAGCTACAGACACAGAAGCTTCAAGCCATCATCTTGAAAGAGATATGTCGATGGAAAGTAAAGACCTCATGAAAGAACACGAGGATTTGAAGCTTGAGATCGAAAAGCTTCTTCAAAAAAACGATGAAAGCGTCAAAAAACTTTTTGAAGAAAACAGATGTTTGAAGGAGCAGAACACCACCCTGGAGAAGGAAAAAAACACCCTGGAGCAGAAATGCACTGCTCTGGAGAAGGAAAAAACCACCCTGGAGCAGAAATGTACTGCCATAGAGAAGGAAAAACACACCCTGGAGGAGAGAAACACCTTCCTGGAGCAGAAAAGCACCACCATGGAGCAAATAGACTCCATCTTGGAACAGGCAAACGCCACCCTGGAACAGGAAAACGCCGCCTTGGAGCAGGAGAAGTTTGCCCTGAAGCTGAAAAACACCGCCTTGGAGCAGACAAATGCTGCCCTGGAGAAGAAAAACACGACCCTGGACCAGAAATGCACTACCCTAGAGAAGGAAAAAACCATCCTGGAGCAGAAATGCACTGACCTGGAGAAGAAAAATACCACCCTGGAGCAGAGAAACACCATCCTGGAGCAGAGAAGCATCGCCTTGGAGCGAGTAGATGCAGTTTTGGAGCAGGCAAACGCCACTCTGGAGCAGGATAATGCCTCCTTGGAACAGGAGAAAGTCATCCTGAAGGAGAAAAACAACGCCTTGCAGCAGAGAGGCACCGCCCTACAGCAGGAGAACAGCGCCTTGAGGCTGAAAGTCACTAACTTGGAGAAGGAGAAGACTAAATTGGACCAGGAAAAGACCGTCTTGGAGCAGGTAGATGACCTTTTGGAGGAGGCACACGCCTACCTTGAGGAGAGTAACGCCACCTTGGAGAAGGAGAACACTGCCCTGAAGAAGAGAAACATCGCCTTGGAGGAGAGAGGTACCACCCTGGAGCAGAACATCACCACTCTGGAGCAGAAGATCACCACCCTGGAGCAGAACATCACCACCCTGGAGCAGAAGATCACCACCCTGGAGCGGAACATCACTACCCTGGAGCGGAACAACAAAGTTTTGAAGAAGGAGAACACACAACTGGAAGACGATAAAGCCTCCCTGAAGGAGGAAAACAACATGCTCCGCCAGGCAAAGAACGCCTTGGCAGAGGAAAAAAACGACCTCCAGCTAACTTGCATCGGCATGCAACACAGAAGCGTCGCCTCCGAGCAGGAAAGAAAAGTCTTGGAGCATGTAAATACCAACCTGCAGCTTGAAGTGGATCAGCTGAGCCAAAGGCTGAGGGACTCAGAGGAGAACGAGGATCTATCTGAAGAGGAAGCCGACGAAGACAACCAGCCGTTTTCAGACCAGCCTCAGGAACAGCCACCTATATTCAGACGTATGGTCAGAGGTTTCACCAGGACACTTGTGAGAATGTGCCATACAGTCAATCTCAGGCACTGAGTTGAAGCATGGTAATTCAAAATAAAGTGTCATGAGGCCTCTAAGCTTCATACTTGATTGTCAGTGGCAGAAAAGCTTGAGGACAACAGGACTACGATGTCAATGGAGCTTGACACTTGGGGGCTGTCCTCCAGGGCGTTGTGTTGAGTCCCGTTGGTCTCCTGGCTGACCTCCAGGGCTTTGTGGTGAGTCCCGTTGGTCTCTCGGCCGACTTCCAGGGCTTGTTACAGGTCCTATCGGTCTCCCGGCTGACCTCAAGGACTTTGTGGCGAGTCCCTTTGGTCTCTCAGCCAACCTCCAGGGCTTTGTTGTGGGTCCTGTTGGTTTCCTGGCCTGCCTCCAGGGCTTCATAGCGAGTCTTGTCAGTCTCCCCACCGACCTCTAGGGCTTCGTGGCGAATCCCGTTGGTCTCCGAGCTGGGCTCCAGGGCTTCGTAGCAAGTCCCACTGGTCTCTCGGCTGACCAGCAGGACTTGCTATGAAGCCCTTGAGGTTGGCCGAGAGACCAACGGGACTTCTCACGAAGCCCTGGAGGTCAGACCAGAGACCAAAGGGACTCGTCACGAAGCCCTGGAGGTCAGACCAGAGACCAGCGGGACTTGCTACGAAGCCCTGGAGGCAGGCCGGGAAACCGACGGGACCTGCAACGAAGCACTGGAGGTCTCCAGGCCGACCTCCAGGGCTTTGTGGTGAGTCCCGTTGGTCTCCCAGCTGACCTCCAGGGCTTCGTGCCTAGACCTATGGGTCTCCCAGCTGACCTCCAAGGCTTTGTTGTGGGTCCTGGCAGTTTCCCAGCCTGCCTCCAGGGCTTCATAGCAAGTCCTGTTTCTGGTCTGAGGTCCAGGTCTTCGTGTCGAGTTCTGCTGGTCTCCCAGCTGACCTCCAGGGCTTCGTGGTGAGTCCCGTTGGTCTCTCAGCCGACCTCCAGGGCTTGTTACGAGTCCTATCGGTCTCCCGGCTGACCTCAAGGACTTTGTGGCGAGTCCCTTTGGTCTCTCAGCCAACCTCCAGGGCTTTGTTGTGGGTCCTGTTGGTTTCCTGGCCTGCCTCCAGGGCTTCATAGCGAGTCTTGTCAGTCTCCCCACCGACCTCTAGAGCTTCGTGGCGAATCCCGTTGGTCTCCGAGCTGGGCTCCAGGGCTTCGTAGCAAGTCCCACTGGTCTCTCGGCTGACCAGCAGGACTTGCTATGAAGCCCTTGAGGTTGGCCGAGAGACCAACGGGACTTCTCACGAAGCCCTGGAGGTCAGACCAGAGACCAAAGGGACTCGTCACGAAGCCCTGGAGGTCAGACCAGAGACCAAAGGGACTTGCTACGAAGCCCTGGAGGCAGGCCGGGAAACCGACGGGACCTGCAACGAAGCACTGGAGGTCTCCAGGCCGACCTCCAGGGCTTTGTGGTGAGTCCCGTTGGTCTCCCAGCTGACCTCCAGGGCTTCGTGCCTAGACCTATGGGTCTCCCAGCTGACCTCCAAGGCTTTGTTGTGGGTCCTGGCAGTTTCCCAGCCTGCCTCCAGGGCTTCATAGCAAGTCCTGTTTCTGGTCTGAGGTCCAGGTCTTCGTGTCGAGTTCTGCTGGTCTCTGGTCTAACCTCCAGGGCTTCGTGGTGAGTCCCGTTGGTCTCCCAGCTGACCTCCAGGGCTTCGTGGTGAGTCCCATTGGTCTCTCAGCCGACCTCCAGGGCTTGTTACGAGTCCTATCAGTCTCCCGGCTGACCTCAAGGACTTTGTGGCGAGTCCCTTTGGTCTCTCAGCCAACCTCCAGGGCTTTGTTGTGGGTCCTGTTGGTTTCCTGGCCTGCCTCCAGGGCTTCATAGCGAGTCTTGTCAGTCTCCCCGCCGACCTCCAGGGCTTCGTGGCGAATCCCGTTGGTCTCCGAGCTGGGCTCCAGGGCTTCGTAGCAAGTCCCACTGGTCTCTCGGCCGACCAGCAGGATATGCTACAAAGCCCTGGAGGTCAGACCAGAGACCAGCGGGACTTGTCACAAAGCCCTGGAGGTCAGACCAGAGACCAGCGGGACCCGCAACGAAGCCCTGGAGGCAGGCCGGGAGACCTATAGGACTGTAACAAGTCCTGGAGGTCAGCCAGGAGACCAACAGGACTCGACACGAAGCCCTGGACGTCAGACCAGAGACCAGCCGGGCTTGCTATGAAGCCCTGGAGGCAGGCCGGGAAACCGACAGGACCTGCAACGAAGCACTGGAGGTCTCCAGGCCGACCTCCAGGGCTTTGTGGTGAGTCCCGTTGGTCTCCCAGCTGACCTCCAGGGCTTCGTGCCTAGACCTATGGGTCTCCCAGCTGACCTCCAAGGCTTTGTTGTGGGTCCTGGCAGTTTCCCAGCCTGCCTCCAGGGCTTCATAGCAGGTCCTGTTGGTCTCTGGTCTGACCTCCAGGGCTTTGTGGTGAGTCCTGTTGGTCTCCCGGCTGACCTCTAGGGCTTTGTGTCGAGTCCCTTTGGTCTCTCGGCCGACCTCCAGGGTTTCGTTGCGTGTCCTGTCAGCCTCCCGAGTCTCGTCGAGGTCCCATCAGCCTCCTGGCTCTTGCGCTGCCGCCGGCAGGTACTTGCTCCACTGCCAGTGTTGCAGGTCCTATCGACCTCCCAGCCAGGCTCAGGAGGTCGGTCAGGCCCGGACACATCCCCAGCATCCCCAAGGTTCCTGTTCTGCCGCCAACATCCACCAAGGTACTTGCTCCGCTTCCAGCGTCCTCCATGGCTGGTGTTCACCAGCATCCTCCTCAGATTCTTTTGGTGTTCCTTAGTTGTTTCCATTTAATTCTGCCTTGTTTTCCACATCTGTTCTTCATTGGTGATTCTAATTATGTTCATTTCTTGTTTCTAGTTATTTTCCTTTGTTCTAGTTTAATTAGGTTCCTTTAGTCTCCTTACTCCTTTGTGTTTGTATTTTGGTTGTTTCGCCTTATTAATCTTCCCCCCTTTCCTTTGCCGCTTTCTCTATCCCTTCATTCACAGTCTGCTTCCACTCCCTCGACTCATACCTGCTCATCAGCCCAGGTCCTGCACAGTGGTGCACTTGTTAGCACTGTTGCCTTGCAGCAAGAAGGTCCTGGCTTCAATTCCCAGCCAGGATTCTTTCTGCATGGAGTTTACATGCGTAGGTTCTCTCCGGGTACTCTGGCAACCTCCCAAAGTCCAAAAGCATGACTGTTAGATTAATTGATTTCTGTAAACTCATCCTTATGTATGGATGTGTGCATGCCAGTGTTGTGGTCAAGACCACCTAACCTGAGACCAAGACAAGACCAAGACCAGACTGTATCGAGACCGAGACAAGACCAAGACTTTTAGGGTCCGAGACCAAGTCAAGACCAAGACCGAGGGAAGTCGAGACCGAGCCAAGACCAAGACCAGCGGCCCGCGCTACATGACACAATAAAATGCAAAATATGATCAAAATTGCTTCTCAAATTGTTCTGAAAGATCCATATTCCCATAAAAACACCCATGTCCCATGCTTGCGACAAGTAAGTCAATACCTCCGCACAATAATGCAGCGCAGTGAGTGACTTTTTTTCATCACAAATGCTTATGTCTCTATACAGCTAGCTTTGCTAACATCATGTCAACGGAGCTTACCTTTCTTTGACCTACTTTTCTAAGTGACAAAAAAAGTTAGACCTTGTCCCCACCGTCTGTGAAAGCGAAGGGCTGCTGAGTTAGCTGTGGCCATTCTTGTGATTTATGCAGCGCTGTTATATTACTGACGATTAGATCTTCTGCCGTTGAGAGGAAACCACTGCGCATGTCTTGGAGCGCCGCGTGCGAGTGAAAGGTGGGAATAAAGGGGGGAATAACAGAAACACGTTATTGCTTGGATTTTAATCGGTGCGTTTTGCATCCACTGAAAACAATGATGTTAACAATTAAACTGGACAGTATGCTGCACGTTTAGTGATATTTTCACAGTTGCGGTCTCGACTGGTCTTGAAATAAAATGCAGAGTCCTCAGTGCCCGAGACCGAGACAAGACCGAGACCAAATGTGGTCGAGTCCGAGACGAGACCATCAAAAAATGGTCTCGAGACCAAGACCGATCTCGAGTACTACAACACTGGTGCATGCATGGTTGTTTTGTCCTGTCTCTGTGTTGCTGGCAACCTGTCCAGGGTGTACCCCACCTCCTGCTAGAGATACACAGTAAAAAATGCTGGGTTATCTTTATAACCCAATTTCTGGGTTGAAGCTGTTGGGTCGTAGGTTGGGTTAGTGCTATATTTATTTTTAGGAACATAAAATTACTCTTAACATTTTAAATATTGCTGGCTAATTGCAAGTTATTTGCAGTGGAGACAGCTATAAGATTGAATTCAGTCATTCTTAAAGTTTGATTTGTGACTTTGTCTTTTCTGATAGATTTTGTAATTTTACATCCAGGATCTTCAGGAGAATTAAGCGAAACCCAAACTCCTTGTTCTCAACAAAGACCTTCTGTATGGCCAAGAACATAAGTCTGCTCCCCCAAGTTACTGAAGCTCAGAATGAATGTTCTCTAAAATGTTTTCATGCATTTTAGTTACTGCAACATTTTGTTCTCAACAAAGATCTTTTGTATGGCCAAGAAGAGAAAGGAGCAGCCATCTTCTCAACAACATGAATTTTCTCCCTTAAGGTATTGAAGCTCAAGAGATGTTTTCTAAACTGTTTTTAACATTTTAACACAAGCTTATGTTTGCCAGACAGACAAGATGATGTAGCCCTGCAGCTGTTGCCAGATCTCCTCCCTACTTACACATTTGGGAGAAGAGTTTCAGATCCATCAACCTGGAAGTTCAGATGGTTTCATTGATATCCAGCCTGTAAGTCAACATTCATCTCTGAATCATGTTCAAATTGTTTGCTGTTTAAATAAGTGCATCACTAATGGCCTGTTTTTTCTGTCTTCTCTCTCCATCAGGTTGGGACAAACCTGGTGGCGCATCTACAAAATGTGACAACCCGTATGTCCTCATGCAGGGAGACAGGCAAAATGCTAAAGTGTCGTTAAAAATGCTCCTTGTTTAATGGCTGAAAGTTTTACTTATAGTTTGCTTTAAAACAGACTTTTTACATGAACTGTTTTCTAATGTATAGTAACAGATACTTCTGGAGTTGTAACCAAATGAGTTGAAGTGATTTAACTATATACTTTTGAAACAACTTATGTTTTGTAATTTTTGTAAATGAAATCTGCTGGCTCTATATATGTATCACATGTAAATAAAAGAGGCTTTAAATTCAGATTGTTTTTAATCCTGTTTTTATATAGTGAAATTTAAAATATTTTTTTTTTACCCAACTATAGTGGTATAATAACCCAGGGGTGCCCAAAGTCAGTCCTCGAGGGACGGTATCCTGCACGTTTTAGTTCTCTCCATGGTGGTAGTAACAATCTTCTCAGCAAGTCAATGTTCTTAGGCTTCTAACAAGCCATCATTTGATCCAGGTGCGTTAAACCAGGGAGAGAACTAAAACCCGCAGGTTGCCGGCCCTCGAGGACCAACTTTGGACACCCCTGTAATAACCCTTATGTTGGGTTATGAGTTTCAACCCAATTTTGGGTCAATTTAACCAATTTAACCAAGTCAATTTAACCCAACCTTTGGTTAGTTGCCATAACCCAATGTGCTGGGTTAGGGTTATTGATCTATTTGTTTAATTTCTTACATCATCAGATTATTTCACATAACATTTCATATTATAAATGAAATATTCCACCGGTGGAACTAGTAGTTGTTTTAATCAATATTAAGGAGTTATTGACTTAAACAAGCTTCTATATCTTGCTCAAAAGTTGTTTATTAATCAGTTTTGACTTATTTTAAGTGTACTAAGATATTTTCACTAGAAACTGGACAAAAAAAATACTTGGTAAAATTTTGCCTTCAAATGATACAAATTCAACTTTACTGATCCCAAAGGGAAATTAAATATTGTCATAACTCATATGGATTTGATTAATGATAACATAACAAACCACGAATTTCAGTAATTAAATTCAAACTGATCAAACTCAATTTATTAGAAAATAATCCTAAATAATAACTAATTAAAATGGATTCTAAACACAGAAATAGTCTAATTATGGTAAGGCTGAACAATATTACAATATCATGAAATAAGCGTCTTTATCAGTCTGTATCAATACTTTTTTATTAGTTTTTCTGTTTTAAATATTTGGAATACTTTCTTGTTTTATCCATAGTTTTCACACCACAATGTTTTTTAAATATATATATATTTTTTTATCTCTAAGCAATTATGAGGAATGTAACTTCAAATTACAGCTCATAATCACTTCCCATAGACAGACAGACAGACAGTAAAAGCATATCATACATTTTCTGACTCCTTAGAGTCTGTTCAGTTATTTAGTTGTTAACTCTTGTGTCCCTGATGTCCCTGGACACCACTGGGATAAAATAAATGGATCTAGTTTGGTCAAAAGGTATGGAAAAATGTGTATTATTTTTGGTTTAACGAGCTCTAGCGACCTCTGTGTTGGTCAGAGAAACTCAAAACCTGGTTTAAATGAAAGCCAAGAGTGTCCCCTTTAAGAAGATACCGAACACTATATTATAAACCTTTGACAAATGCCTATACCATGAGCCTAAACCAGACATACACCAGTCTGAAAAAACTGTATTTTTCCAAAGGGGTTGTTTACTTCATGAGCTGATAACTTTTCGAAGGGGTAACATACCAAAATATTAACTATCTTTTCAAAACATATCGATAGACTTTGCCATCCTGAAATGGACAAAAATGTCAAATTTTGGCCTCTAGGAACAGAAAGAACAAAGAGAACAGAGCTGCATATTCATAACCATTGCAGAAGTCACAGAGCGAGTAGAAGGACTGTCTCCTAAGAAGAGTTTGAATGCAAAAGCTTTTCAAGATAAAAAGGCAATTTCTAACAAAGAAAAAAAGTTAGACATTGAGCAGCTTTTGGATTTGTCTAGACCACATAAACTTTAGCTACAGACACACAGAAGCCCCAAGGCATCTTGAAAGAAGTCAACATGTCGATTGAAAGAAAAAACCTCATAAAAGAACATGAGGATCTGAAGCTTGAAATTGAAAAGCTTCTTCAGAAAAACGACAAGAATTTTAAAAAACAGTTTGAAGAAAACAGAAGTTTAAAGGAGAATAACACCACCATGGAGCAAATAGATGCCATCTTGGAGCAGAGAAGCACCGCCTTGGAGCAAACAGATGCCATCTTGGAGCAGGATAACACTGCTGTAGAGCAGAGAAACATCACCTTGGAGCAGAGAGGCACCACCCTGGAGCGGAACAACAACGTCCACTGGCTAGAAACAGTTGGTCTCACCTCGACGCATGGCTCTGGTTCTGGAACCAGTCTCCTTGAGAGGGGCTGGACATACTTCCACTCTGGAGTTGCCCATGGTGAGAGGGACCAGACAGGAGTGGGCATACTTGTTGCCTCCCATCTTGGCGCCTGTACATTGGGGTTTATCATGGTGAAAGAGAGGGTCGTCGCGGGTCCTGTAGGTCTGACCTCCAGGGCTTCGTTGTGGGTCCTGTCGGTTTCCTGGCCGACCTCCAGATAGGGTTGCCACATTTCAGAAATTAAAATAAGGGACGCTCCCCACGGCGCGGGGGACTCTCATGTGGTGTCCACTGCAGTGATAGACATTATTTTACAGCAGTGTTTTTTGTTTTTAAAAAGTGATCCGTAGAGAAGTCATTCATGCACAGTTGGCTAGAGTATCCCAAAATTGTACTCCAGTCACAGTAGTATACCTTAAAAACATGTTTAATTAAGCAAGTGTAAAAAGTATTTGGTAAACTACTCAAGTACTGAGTAACTGATCATATCACCTGATTTAATATTCAAAATGCATTCTGGTACTGTAAAGAATATTAATAAAATATTTATAGAAAAAGAGTTGGGTTTGGAGGCTGGTTCTAGACCAAATTTACCACAGGGGCCAGGATAGTTAGTGTTTTTCCATGGTGACACTTGAAAAAGAATGGAAAAAAAAAACAAAAAAAAAACAACAATATTTCATCATTTGATATAATAAGTGAGCCAAAGAGCCACTTGTGTCTTCAGAGATTAAGGTTGCAGATCCCTGGTAGATGTAAAGTATGAAGTATAAAGTATAAAGTAGCTGCTGTATAGAAATACAGCAGCTAGTGAAGGTTAAAAAAATGCTCCACCACTGAGTATTAACATAAGACATTTATTTAGTATAACTTCTTTGGTACCCCGTTGGCCCCCATCTAGAACCGCCCAAGGTTACAGGTCTGTGTCTGGTGCATTAATAATTCATTAAATGACCACTGAACAATGAATTCATAAAATATATCAATATTTCAAAATAAAACCTTCAGAAAGCCCTAACAAACATTTTAATGTAGGAAATATTTATGTATTTAACGTTAGTCTATTTGTATGACTTGTTTTAAATGACCTGTATTATTTTGGCTGATGATATTATACATTAAATAAGCAAATAATCAAACCAGTAAAAGCACAATAAGAAACTTACTCGTAGCAAACTGTTCTGTAGCATATCAGCCTCAGGAGATCATTGAGGGATGAAGAGACGATGATTTCTGGTTCTTTAGGTTCTGATGGGTCTGCAGTTCCTCTCCTGATCCATTCATACAGCAGCACACTGCGCCACGATGGACACTTTTTTTTTTTAATTGCCTGTGTTCATCCTCACTAACATTATTCAGCCTAGGATTTGCGTCTTCTCTCGCACGTCCGTATCTTTATGAGAGGTTTTACTTCTAAGTACAGTAGAGAATCGGGTCAAGGACGTTTCAAAAAGACGCGGGTTGACAGCACCTCGCCGGGCTGTATAGTGTCCGTCTCTAGGCAGCCGTGACAACAGCGTGGGTCCGTCGCGTTCTGGGGTCCTGTGTAGCTTCTGCCATGACAGTTTAGCTGACTTTAATATTTCCTGTGTTTTATTATGGTCGTTATTGATACACTTAGTGTTGATATGTGTGATAGGCGAGTCTATCGGCCATTTATAGAATATGGAACAAATCCGTATTTTAGGGGACGGGTGGCAACCCTAGTTAATACTCAGTGGTGGATTTTTTTTAACCTTCACAATTTCACTTTAACAATGAATGAAAAATTGTACTGCTGAACTTTTAGCTGCTGTATGGAGATAGGATTACACTTTCCATTTGCTAGGGATCTGCAAACTGAATCTCTGGAGACACAATGGCTCTTTGGCTCAATTAATATATCAAATGATGAAATTTTGCTGTTTTTTATTTATTATTCTTCTTTTTCAAATGTTGCCATGGAAAAAGACTGACTGCCTTGACCAATGTGGTAAATCTGGTCTATAACCAGCCTCCAAACCTAAGTCCTTATTTATATAAATATTTTGGTAATACTCTGTAAAATATCAGAATGTTCACATAACTTTTATACTTTTAGTTGTTTGAGGACACATTTTGAATATTAAATCAGGTATTATGATCAGTTACTCAGTGGTTTACCAAATACTTTTTACACTTGCTTAATTAAACGTATTTAACCCTTGTATGTAGAAATGGGGTCCAACAGACCCCACACACGTAAAACTTGTATCATTTGCCATAGTCCTCTACGTTTGCCTTAGTCCTCGCACGTACAAGGGTTAAAGTATTCCACTCTGGTTGGAGTACAGTTTTGGGGTACTCTAACTGACCTCTATGCATGACCGATTGCTCTATGGATCACTTTTTAAAGACACAAAACACTGCCATAAAATAATGTCTATCACTGCAGCGGACATTCCACCCTGTGAGAGTCGGGCGTACCTTATTTTTATTTCGGAAAGGTGGAAACCCTAGACGACAGTCTCTTGTCCTCATCCTGGCTGTAATTTGAGCATGTGAAATTTCGAGCTGGTAGATGTGCATACGTGGACTAGCGATGCAACACAAGAAAGCTGAAAAAATTTATACTTTAATTGCTGTACATGTGTGTCAAGTTTATAACGCATTGATGTGACATGGAAGAGAGATTTTTAGGTAATAGCCTATTTTAATACGTAGGTCGATTAATCTGCATTAAGTAATATTAACAAGTAAAAATTTTCTGATTAATTGCATGTTTTAACACATTAATGTTGACAGCCCTAAGTAAGACATTACCTCAATTCTTTCTAATCAGTTAAAAAAATAACTCAGTCAAAATATAAAACACAATATTGTTTTTAATCAGAAATTAGGTGACAGTTCACTCCACGTTGGGAAAACTTTGCAAAATTTGGAGAAGATTAACAGTCATCTTGTTCAGCTTGGCACTTCACTCTTCACATTGGAGGATGGTTGTTCATAGTGCAGGTAATTTCCAGAAAGCTTCATAGGGTCTAACTGGTGCATCACATTCGTCAAGGACAAATGTTAGCGACTGGGTGAGATTTAAAATTTTAACTGAATCCTTGCCTCCAGCAATTAATTGTTTCTCGATAGCCCAGAGTCCAGACCTTCTGCACGAAGTGAAGCGTAGAACCGGGCTAATGTAGATTTCTTTCAAAACAAGAAAAACAATATCTTCTGTCAAACAAAATTATTAAGAGTACAACTGGTCTTAAAAATTAGTACATTAGTATCTGATGTCATGATGTCTAGATGGATCCTCTTTTCCTTGTAAGTACTTCTCTAATTTAAGGCTCACAACTGAACCGTCAACGGATTTTAACTTCAGGTATATAAGTTAAAGTAAAATACTATCAGGTGCAAAAATGTCGACCAATCACAATCCTTCAAAACAATGACAACTTCCTTTTAGGAATTAAACATGGCACCAATAGATTAATTGTGTGGACAGGCAAATATGTTGGACTACTTTTAAATACCACGTTAGAGAATAAAGTTAATAAAACACAAGACGATGTCGACTGGGAATCTTGTCAAAGCAAGTTCCATGTGTGCGCTTTCTTCCTTACAACTCGATGTATTGGAGAAGTTGGGTTTGTAAAAATCAAATAAGTAAAACGCATTTGAACCAAAAATTAGTATCTAACAATGGTCAAGTCTCAGACCAGTGGTGGGAAGTAACGAAGTGCAAGTACTTCGTTATTGTACTTAAGTACAATTTTCGTGTATCTGTATTTTACTTAAGTATATTTAATAATGGATACTTTCTACTTTTACTCCACTACATTTTACAGTAAGTATCTGTACTTTCTACTTAACTACATTTCTACAAAACTGTCGCGTTACTCGTTACGTGCAAGTGGCATTGCTCTTTTTTTTCCCGTTAAAATGTGAAGTTCAGGTTCTTAAGGTGGCGCCGTAAAATCCAAGCAATAACGTTACTTACGTGTCTGTTGCCACCCATCGCCTCCCCCTTTACTCGCACACGGAGCTTCAGACATGCGCAGTGGTTTCCTCTGAGCGGGAGAAGATGTCTGTCTAATCGTCAGTAATATAATATGCGCTGCATAAATCATAAGATATGGCGACATGTAAAATCAGCAGCGCTTCGCTTTCACAGACGGTGGGGACTTCGTCCAACTTTTAGCGTCACTTGGAAGGAAAGCTTAAAGAAAGGTAAGATCTGTGGACGTGATGCTAGCAAAGCTAGCTGTACTGACTGAGACACACATCTTGCATCTGCCATGAAAAAAAGTTGTCACTCATGCACTGAATTATTGTGTGGAGGTGTTGACTGAGGTGTCGCATATATGGGACAACGCTGTGACCAAAGTGCAATATAGTAATATGACATTCAGGACCCGATTCTTCTGGACGGATCTTTACTAAGGTTGATAGGACTAAAGCCTCACTGAGAGCCGTTCTTTGTTCTTGTAATGCTATGCGGGTGTAACCCAGGTTAAAATAGCCTCTTCATAAAAATAATAGTAAATTAGATAAATAGGAAATAAATGAATAGGAAAATAAATAGGGAATTAATCGATCTTAAAATTGTTATTCTCTTATTCTGAAGGGTCACATTTATGTGTAACCCACGTGACTAGCTTCAGCCAATCGGGTTGCTACGTTCTCTGACATGAGAGAAAGCAAGCAGAGAGCGTAAAGCAAGCAGAGAGCGCAGAAGCAAACGGGATTGTGCTGAAAAGAAAAGACAGATAAGAGAAATTGAGCACTCGTAGCTGATTTGCTGTCTAAGACGAGTTTGTTCTTTTTATTTCTGGAGAAGGAGCTTTTCCCATATTTTTCTCTCACCCTGACTGCGTTCGGGATCATTTTTTGTGTTGTGGAACTGGACTTGGTGAGTTGAAAGTGTATTTTGTTTCTTTTGTTTTCTTTTTTTTTAAAGATAATGTATTTGTTAAACATTTATTTAACTTAAATGGAAAGCTGAAGCGAAGGCTGATCAGCGGAGGCGTCGGCTGTTGCTCTTGGTGCTAACAGCAAGTCAACTGAAAGTCAACAGGAGTAACAGCTGATCCGCTGAAGCTAACAGCTGCTCTTGTCAACAGAAATTCAACCGCTTATCAGCAGAGGAGCTAACTGTTGCTAACTGTCGCTCTTTGTTGGCGACAGGCTTTTTTTTTGTTTTGTTTTGTTTTGTTTTGTTTGTCGTTTTCGTTCGGCTGGGATCTGGACTAAGGAGTCTCGGATCGTCACTGAACTGAACCCTCCTAAAGAGTCTCGGATCATCACTGAACTGGATCTTCCTAAGGAGAACGAGATGGCGAGCCAACCCTGGAGCTAAAGACCATCAAGTAGGAGCTACGCCTTCTGCTGGACATTGCCAACCCTGCAACTTGGTATGACCTGCCCATGTTGTCATGCGTATTAGCAGTGGGTCACTGAAACAGAATTAACTGTTGGATCATCGGAAGAAACAAGACATCAATCTGAAGCACAGTTTGATCTGTCCTTTCTGAATTGTTCTGCTGTGTTGTTGTTTTGCTGATATTGTTTTTTTTTTTTTTAACTCCTTAAGGGAAACACCAAAGAATTAAAAATAGATTAAACAGATTAAAACAAACTGTAAATCAAAATAGATAAATAGTATTAACTAGAACTTAAATAGAACTAAATAGTATTAACTAGAACCTAAATAGAACTATAACCTAGGTAAAATAAATAGTATCCTTAATTTAGATTTATAAAATACTCTGAAAGGAACTGGAAACTATTTTTCTTTTTTTGAATTTGTGTCATTGTGTGTTAATTGTGTAACATTGTTGTTGTTTATTCTTTTATTGTTCTTTAAACTAATAATAAGCCGGCTGTTTTAACTTAACTTTCTTTGGTCTGTGGTCATTAATTCAAACTACACTTCTCACTACTCCTGTAGCCGAACCTAGCTCTGGTCTTATTACAAATTTATTAACTGTAAACACATAGCGAGTGTTACACGTACACTGCAGTAGGTATTGTATTTCATTTATATATATATATATATATATATATATATATATATATATATATATATATATATATATATGGCGAATAAATAAAACAAGAACGTAAGAACGCAGAGCATGCTCATTGCTCTTTGTTTTTGTCACCTCTCATGGTGGCAGACTTCGCAGCAGGAGGGAGGATGAGAACAGTTACGGTGCTCCTTCTTCTTGGTTACTTCTTGCTTATTGCGCCTTGGACAGTCTTCATAGTTGACCGTTAATTGCAAAACAGAATGAAGAAGAGTTTGAATTGATACTGGTTAAATGTATTTCAGCTCTAAGTATTTAATAGCTAGGTGTTTTTTATGGGATTGTGGATCTTTCAGATCAATTTGAGAAGCAATTTTGATATGTAAACTTAATTTTATTGTGTCACGTAGCGTGGGGTGCTGGTCTTTGTCTTGTCTTGGTCTCGGGTCGGTGGTCTTGACAAGTGGTCCCCAAACCCAGGTACTGGTCCGTGGACCAATTAGTACCGGGCCACTCAAGAAATAATTAAATATTTCCGTTTTATGTATTATTTGAGTCTGGAGGATCTTTTATTTTGAAAATTCTTTAACCAGATTCTCTGTTACTTGTGCGCCAACACTGAGCCCACAAGCAGCAAAATGAGTAAGAAACGGATCAGATGTCTTTGTAAAGTTTCTTTGCAAAGGGGAAAAGGCCCAGAGAAGAGACAGGAGGATGGATTTATCCCGGACCGGTAGGTGAGTCCCACATTACAAGCCGCTCTGTGTAACATGCGGTGACTGGCTGCTAATGAGGCAATGAAGCTTCAAACTGCTTCGCCACGTAGAGACCAAGCAGGCTGTGGATATAAGCAACACTTTGGGTATCATTGTCTCCCATCACTCCCAGAGACCGTCTTGTTGCAGAGAAACAAGCTCGGGGGCTCCCGTTAGTCATTATCGTGAGTTAAAATTTTCACGAAAGTAAAATGCTCGTTTTTGTGGCGCATCTATATTTTATTTTGAAGTGATATGTAAACATTACATATCACATATTTTTGTTTTCCCAAGAAAACAAAAATAAAAATCATAGCAAAATCTATACTTAGTTCATGTGACTGAGGTCAAACTGTTGTGTTCACAGCCAAACAGATTTTAAAAGGAAACTGGAAGAAGTTAAAAGGAAATAAACAATATTAAAAAAAATCTAAGAAAGAAGTGGCAACAATTTATCCATTAGTTAAATATGAACGAACCTCTTATTATTACAATAATTCTTTTAAAAAACAAAGAAAATGTTGCATCCAAAACTCAGAATAACCAGAAAAACTAAAATGAAGTCTAATTTATGTTAGACCAGAGTCAGAGAGCGTTTGGGCAGAGGAGATGAGTAGAGCTTGTGAGTCTTAAGTCTGGTTTAGACGGCGAGATTTAAGAATTGTCGGCCGATTCTCCAAATCTCTGTGACCACAGAGCTGATAAAAGTACAACAGGTTCGATCGGTTCGTGTCTCCAAGGCAGGAGCAACAAACCACACGAACCGATTCCAGTCACAAACATCGCGATTCCAGAAGAAAATCCACAAAACCCCCAACATAGCGGGAATTTAGAATGACCAAACACGGATGACGATGTAGAAGCAAGAGTGATAGTTTGTGGACTCACTTTGAGAGATAAAAGACGTAACAGAAAGAAAAGGCGGTGGATAAAAGACGACGGGAGCAGCCGCTCTATTTGCTGCACTATGATTTGGAAGTGACTATGTTTTTTCATAGTTAACATTTTTAACTTTAATAATGACCTTTACACACATTATAATAAACATTTCCACACATCATCTCCGATATCCACGGACTCACGGTTGCGTGATATGTGAGCTGTTTGGGATTCCCCTCTGTTCTTACCTCACCACGCTTTCTGATTGGCTACCTGTCACATTCAGCCGGTTGTATTCTCGTTCCCAGTCAGGGTAAACCCCGAGGCTGCGATAAAAGGGCCAAGACAACCCAAATTGGGTATATTCAGGATTTAGCGGAAAACCAACATGCAGAACCCTTATCTGACGGTTCACGAAGATGTACGCCTCGTTATACATTCACTGACACTTTCTTAAACTTTGTGGCTAACATTAACCTTAGCTTATGCTAGTAGGCAATATTCTCGGACATTGTTCTTGTAAAAATTTGCTATTTAAGTATCTAAACATTCTAACGACAATGTTTTTACCTTATTTTCAAGTATATTGTGCGTGTTTGTTGTCGTTAGTGTCAGGGACTAATGGGGAGGTAATAAGACGGTTGAGCTGCAAATGCGGTTGTGCACAAGCTTTGATCCAAGCAAGGCATTCCGTTTCAGATTTTGGAAATCTGGGAATTTTAGTTCCACAAATACGATCAGGATACCTGACATCACCTGTACAGATACCCCACTGACAGTGGAGAACCATTCTTTTTCGAGTCCTGACGCAAAAACTTTCTGCCGGTCTGCTAGTCCACAATGTACATTAGCATGTGTTTACTACTGTAGCTTGTGTTTGTGAGACAGTCACGCACGTGGTAGCTGCAATGAACATGGCCCCTGTGGTAAGGTCCATTAGCCCCAATGAGCTGCAAACCGAGGGGGCGTGGCTAGATGCCTGTCAATCATTCTGAGCCGTGACAGACAGTTAGCTGAATGGGGCTGTCAGAAGTTAGCCCTTCAGAAAGACCCAGAAATTTTCCCCAGGTGGTTTGACACCAGGTTTGTTGACAATTTTACAAAATGTGATGCGTTATTTATAAAATGTATTTATTTTTAGGTAGTTATTTTTAAGCTATTTTACCAACTTTATTGTAAATGACAAGGAGGGCTTAGCCCTACTAGCCTACTTATACCAGCCGTCCCTGTATATCCTGACTACCAGGAAAAAAATATTGTACAATCACCATTTTTTTTTAAATCCCATAATCTTTGTAAGGTAATTAGAATACTGCAAAAAAAAAAAAAAAAAAGGTTTTATTTTTTGAAATATCATGTGTCCACGACAGTGGACATTGGAACGCCATACCTTTGAAATTGAACCTTGATAGCAACCAGTTTGTCCCAAAGAAAATATCCAAACATCAACATAAAAATTAATTTCACATTGATTAAACTGAGCACTGTTGCCTAGCAAGAAGGTTCTGGGTTTGATTCCTGGTCTGAGGTCTTTCTGCATGGAGTTTGCATGTTCTCCCTGTGCATGGTGGGTGACTGTCAGGTTAATTGGTTTCTCCAAATTGTCCTTAGGTGTGAGTGTGTGTGTGTGTGTGTGTGTGTGTGTACATGGTTGTGTGTCCTGTCTGTCTCTGTGTTGCCCTGCGATAGACTGGCGACCTGTCCAGGGTGACCCCGCCTCTCGCCTGGAACGTTAGTTGGCGAGGCACCAGCAACCCTCCCAACCCCACTAAGGGACAAGGGTGTACAGAAAATGGATGAATGGACGGATGGATAGATAGGTGGGGGGGGTGGATAGATGGGTGGATGGATATAGAACAAAACAGAAAATAATTACAAATGTCCACTACAGAGGACAATTTTTCAACTTTTAAATTCTACAATAAAATACAGTCAAAATAATTCATAGAATGTGTTAATATGCTGCTCAGAGACTTATTTAGAATATGCCAACAAAATATTACACCAAAATTTGCACAATAAAGTTTTATGCACTTACTTTGTCTCGTCCTATAAAATGTGCTTGTACTCATGGATGCCATTTTTCTGAATGAGGAAAAGGAAGGTACAAAAGTTCCACCCCTTCACATGTGGTATCATTGAAAAGCCCTAAATGTCCTCTGTAGATACCAAAAGAAACTAATTCAGTGGAATGCAATGGGTGAGGGATATATATATATATATATATATATATATATATATATATATATATATATATAATGAAGAGAGCTTCATTACTGGGACTGTTTTTACTTAAGTCACTGTATAGAACTTTAAAAACACTTTTTGCACTTCACTTTAAGCAGAGATCTGCACATAAATAATTTGCACACGAGAAGTTTTAGTTGTATTTATTGAGTATTTTAGTAATAGCATCTAGCCTTTTGTTCTGGGCTCTGCACAGCTGCTCCTCACTGACAAGTGAGGTGGTTGCCTGTGGAGGGAGGATAATTGTTACTCAGAGCAATGAGCTACTGATGGGTAAAACTGAACAAATGTTTGTGCATAATCTGTTAGGTGTGGAATGGTAATATGAAGTAACTCACCTGTCTTTTCTGTGTCCTCTCCAGGGTGTTTGGACAAATACTACCCCGGGGGTACAGACACCATTTATAGGTTCTGGGAGAGGCCATTGAAAAGTGTGGGGGGGAAATTGTGTATGGGTTTTTTGTGGTGTTTCATTTGGTGTAAGATAAAATATAAAATATTTATAAAAAGTAAATTTAAATGTTTATAGTTAGTAAAATGTAGTTTATTTAAATAGGTGGAGAT
Source organism: Poecilia mexicana (assembly GCF_051168715.1). Classification (NCBI taxonomy): domain Eukaryota; kingdom Metazoa; phylum Chordata; class Actinopteri; order Cyprinodontiformes; family Poeciliidae; genus Poecilia; species Poecilia mexicana. The sequence continues at coordinate 4,984,899 of NW_028263371.1, read as the reverse complement.
TTGTTAAGTGAGATCCCCCTGTGAATTGAAGGTGGTTGGGTCCAGCACAGCTGAGACTATTTACGCCTGCAGTTTTACCTGTGAAAGGATTGTGTGGTGTGTGTTGATGCTGTGAGAAGAATAAACCCACTGCTGTTTCCACCTGACTCTGCCTCAAGTAGTCTTCCTCACTGTAAAATCCAACCGCTAAAATGCCGCCTTGTTACTATATATATATATATATATATTTTTTTTTTTTCCAAAAATATCTATAGACTTTGCCACCCAGAAATGGACAAAAATGTCAAATTTTGGCCTCTGGCCCAAGGACTAACAAGGGGCATCATAACTTAGAAACTGACAGGAGTCAGAACACAGATCGTACAATAAGGGGCAAATTTACAACATAAGAAAAATATACTGTACAGTTATTGACATTATTTAACAAAACTAAGTGTTGTCTATTGTTTTGGCAAAAAGGAGAAAGATATTCTTCAATTACATATTTTTCTAAATGAGGGCTGAATTCTACACAACTTATTGGTTTTGCCCTAATAATGGGTGTTAAGATATTGCCATATTGCTATATTTTTTGCTCTCCAGAAAGAATGATGTGCCATTTAATGCTTCTTTGGCATCTGAAATGGCAATCAATATTTTTCTTAGCATCAAGTTTGAAATGTATATTGTGTCAACCCCTATTAGAACCTACAGCTTTCAGAACTTATATTTGCTCAAAACAGTTAACAGAATTTGTTTTGCATGCAAAGACAAACCACATAATTACAGTGGCCGAGTTACAATTCATTTCTGCTTGTTGTGGTCCTCCTTTTTTTTTCTGGTGGAACAGATCTCTGGCCTGTGCAATAATCATCCACCCTGGTTGATTTCCCCCAGATATCCTATTCTGTTCGCTCCAGGCCCATAAGTCAGCCAAAAAAACCTCAAACCTCTGTGCAGGAAGGCCAATTGGTAGCTTGGCTGAAAGCAAACAGCCTATCAGTCCGTGTGATACATCTGAGGGATCTCTGAAAAAGCATTGCCAGTCATGAGGTCATTCATTTGAGTGTCATTGTGTTTCTGTGAGAGGAGGAGGAGGAGGATTGTGGAAAGATATGAAAAGACCGTGTGGAAAACATTTGGCAATCTGGTGATCTGATACTGAATCTGGGGTCAACCTTTTAATAGCTGAAGAGGTAAAGAACATCTCCTGGACCTCTTGAGATGAGAATAAATACACATTCATGTACATAAACACACTCACCTCCCACACCCACCCACACACACACATCTGTGTGGGCCTACATGCATGTGGTAGTGATCTGGATCCATAATTAGCTGAAAATGGGGGTGGAAGGAAGGGGAAGGGTGAAATTGGATGAGAGGTTCCCCTGATTGAGGGGAAATGGGAAACAGGCTCAAACCAATGTTACCCTTTTAGCCTTACACTTGTACACACACACATGCGCACGCTTGCAACTAAAACGTACTGGACTGGAAATAAATATCAGAGTAGGCCTGCTGCTTGGAGCAGATTTATCCCTTGTGATTACGGGTTCCATTCTGGGCGTTTTGGAAGCTGTAACTACAGTGTGAATCATAGACTAATCGGATTTGGATTACTCATTCTTACCTTTGCCATCTGCATTTCTAAACCACACATATAAGAGTCATCGGCAGTGGTTGTTTAAGTTTAGTCCCCGGAAGGTTACGTTTTATAACAACAAAAAGGTCAGGCCTTTAAAATCTTGGATAAATGGTTTAATGGTCTTTTGTCTCATTCAGTGGCAAAACCCAAGTTCTACTAAACCAGAAGTTTCTGTATGCCGATATTTTTTTCTCACCATCTAAAGTTAAATCAGACCAGATGTTTCTTGGTTAGGTCAATTAGAATGACCGAAATTGTTTCTTTTTGTTAAATGAGTGAAAATGTCTGTAGGGATCTGAAAAAACTCCCAACTACTTTGTTTTTGGTGTACAGTAGTGACTCTAAGGACAGACACAACGGTAGCGTTGAGAACTACCGTCATTTGGTCAAAGTCTATAAATCTAAGAACTTGTGTGTACATAATTTATTATAACTTGTATAAATATAAGAAATTTGACTTCAAACTGCACACCCCTTCAAACTTTATTTGAAGGGGTGTGCATAAGACTGACATGACACTGCCATAAACATGACATAACACCTGTCATGAACATGATGGAGTCTTTATGAATGTCTTATGACTGTTGTCATGAAGTGTCATTCGGTAAATAATGACACTATTAATGGAAGGTTGCACAAAAAATTGGGTTAAAAGTCCGCTAAATGTGTCAACTTTGCATTAAAAGTGTCATTATTTACCGAATGACACTTCATGATAACAGTCAAAAACATTCACGAAGACTTCTTCATGTTCATAACAGGTGTTATATCATGTCAGTTATGCACACCCCTTCAAATAAAGCGTTACTGAAACTTGTGTGGGACCAAAACCGTCTGTTGCTCAGGGGGCCACAGTCTACCAAATCCTACCCTGATCACCTACCTACATGTCTTTTTTACATGGTTGACACCAAGACCCATTACCTTCAGTAGTCTTTATTAAAACACATGAGAACCCACAGAGAACAAATCAAACAAATCCCTGACTTAATGCTCCCCGTGTAAAACAAAATTCATTTATAAGGAAAAACAGCAGGTATGTATGTATGTATGTAACAGCTGTGGTAAACTAGGCTTGTCGTACAGAGTATGTTGCCATTAAGCCTGGGGGGTCCTCCAGACTAAACATCCATGAACATAAATGCAGAAAGAGCTTCCTGCCATAAATAGCTGACTATATAGTGAGGCCTCATTACTTTTCTCTTTCTATGTATTCTTATTCTCAAAAGTAATTGCCTATGAGCGTGCAATAGTAGCATAGTAGCACAGGAGTACCCTACAAGTCCAATTACCCAGCACACTCTGTTTTTAACCTTTTGTATTGAACCGTGAGAAGATGTGAGGTTCCTTTACTTGTGCGGCTCAAGAAAAAAAAAATCAATTAGACCTCCCCATGATGCCATTTTAGCTTTCCCAGTTACTCCCAGCAACCACACGTCAGTCACACTTGATTGGCAGGCAGGAGCTTTTCTCTGTTTGTATAGCTGAAAGGTTGTTTAACTTTTGGCATTAATTGCAAGACGAGGTTAAATGAGGTCTTTAAGTTGCTTGTTCTGGCCAGAGTTTAATTGGCTTTTATTGACTTTGGTGAAGTCTTGCTGTCTTGCACAAAAATCATCCGCTTTCTGATTTTGCAAAGGTTTTGGTTCCTTTTCCTCCCCATTTCTTTGTGTCAGAAGTATACGAATGTGAATGTGTTTGGTGAATACTTAACTTTTGGCCTTGCAAAGCGGAAATCTGATGTATAATGTTCACAAAGGCTGTGGAGTTTTTCCTCACTGAGGCCTGATGGTTTTCATTAAAAACTGGGAGCTAAAATGAAGATGCATAATATTTAAGTTACCTTGTGAAAAGACTACAATATTAATTCTACACTATACATACTTTGCATAAAATAAGTACAACTTTGAATATATGAAGGAAAGAAGTGGGGAAATGTAAAAAAAATGCTGAAATGGATATTGATAAGAGGGTAAAATAAGAAAGCTGAGCCACTATAAGGTATTAGAATTGAAGCCTCCAATTTGGTTCTTGTGGCTCCATGATAGCAGGAAAACAAAACTGTGATACATTTTGTTCACTTTTCTCTTTCTTCCTGACATTTGTATCAGATATTGGCATAAAAAGTGGTATACCAATGAAACAACTGGCCAAATATATATATTGGCAAGTAGATTTTTAATGGATATTCACTAATTATTGCATCGGTCATTTATGTCTGCAACACTGGACAAACTAAAATAGGAACGAGCATTATTCTTGATCCCAAAACAACAACGAAAAGTCCTTTAGGACTCTAAAGTGCCCCTTTATTATAATAACGCCATGAAAAAACAATACATTTATTGGGAATGCTAGCAAACATGCAAGCATTTAAATTTTTTCTAATATCAAACATTATCTACCAAGTCTACATAAGTCTACTTGAAGTTAGACTTATGTTTTTGTTGTCTAGTATGTTATTAACCAACAAGCTATTAATAGAGCGTTTGCCGACAGCTAATGCTATTTGCTGTTCTGAAACACGTTCTCGTTAGCCAAAATGCTAATATTTGCCAACATCGGTTTTACCCATGTCTTTGTTTTCCTGTTGCTTTTCGTACTCGGCCTCCATCCACACCACTCAGACAGGAAATGGGCAGATAAAGGTAAATAATTCAGCCAACGTCTTCTCTGATGGCTGATACATGATGAGCACTGAAATAAGAACATATCTCGTGTAACTGTTTACATCCATCACTGCCTTGATTTTTAATGACTGGTCGCATGAACGAGCTTATTCATGCTTGATTTTAATTTCTTTTTTAGTAGAAACAAGACAATTACAAAATAGTGTTTTTTTTTTTTACATTAGCAGAATATAGACAAATATAGGTTTGCACACATTTGTGATGGAAACGCAGCCATGACCTGACAACAGTAAATTATGGTCATCATGACGTCATAACACCTGGGAAATCTGGTAGATTGCACCATTTTAAAGACCTTATAAGGATAGAAAGATGCTTAAACTGCTCCACATGAACTGTGAATCCACAATAGTCATATAATTTTTTTTCCTCAGCTTCAATTGGATTTTTGTTTTTACTTCTGACTGTGAACCGACAAAGAACTGATGTAACGTCTGACTCTTCGTGTTGTGCTTCAGAGAGCATGACTCAAACGTTTTCCAGTGTCTTAGCTTTTGACACTTTGGCTGCTGGTTCTCTCCCACATGTGGGTCTGTTTAAGCTCATTGGGTGGGGAACGTTGACTAGACGACAAGATCTGGGATGCCAATTGGAAAAAAATAGAAAAGAGCAAAATGAAACCTAATTATGATTAACACCAGCTTGCCAACAATGCATCAATTGCAAGTGCAGCGTTTCTTGCAGCAAGTCATGCGTGGGTACTCTCATACATCTATCAAATATGAACAAATATGTTTATTTTTGCAGACGTGTGTGACTCAGTCCATAAAGGCTTAGTTGCTTCCAGAATTCTTTTGGCAAGTCTTTTAAGTTTGTTTGCTTGAACAGACAGTTTTAAGTTCATTGTTTTAGTGAATGTTTCAAACAAATTGCGGAAATGAGGCCTGGATTATGTTAATGAGTGACATTTGACGTATTGTAGCATTACAGTGCATACACTGACCCACATCGTCAAACTGTTGCAGCAATGTGCAAACCTTTTTTGTAGTTTTTTTCTTCTTTTTTTTTTGATAAAAAGTTGCCTTTTGTTCCATTATGCTGGTCTTCCTCAAATCCTGCTCATAACTACTGGATGTTATATGCAGGTGGAATATGTTTTTTTATTTACACAAAAATACAATGTAACTTATGTTACATATTTGTAACATAAGTTACAAATATGTTGTAACTTAAGAGATACAACATATTTCTAGAATTTCAATTTGAGGTCACAATAGGTCATGTAGATGCACATTTTTTTAAAAAAGTGAGTGAAAGTTTGAGCCGTCCATAATAAAACCTATTAGTGTAATCTGTGTGCACCCATATCTTCTTCTAGCTTTACTTCTAGTCCTATTTGCATAAATAAATCCACTTTGCCTAAATGTTTTCGTAAAGCTTAAGTTGTGGCCAAAAGTTTGTGGTCTGTGGTTAAACACATCCAACAGAGAGCTTAAGCTTCTGTCAGCATTCTGGTCAGTGGCGTTGTGGGGATGAATAAAGATGAGTGATTGCTGACTAAATGCTGCCACCTGTTGTCAAGTTTTAATGCTACACTTTTTATTATTATTTTGTTCGACCTTGTGGAGTTCATGTCTTGATGAGTTTGTCAGCAAACAGGAGATGAAAACAGTTATTAGGTAAATGGTCATAATGTTATGTCTGAGTGGTTTATATCCCAACTCTCAATTTATTATGAACCTTTTAGGGTATGAAGGAAAAATGAAACATCTCTAGATTGTACACAAAATATTATAACAAATACGCATTTATGTTTTATTGTGTGTATTTCTACTCAAATCTTTGTCTATTTCTGAACACCTCAGACTCAACATGTAGGTTTTTCTTTTTGACTTGTAAAAATTGTTTAGTTTTCTTTACTATGTTTTACTTTTTATACATTTTCAAATGCTTATTTTTATATCCGACTTAGCATTAAGTTTTTGAAGAGTTCTTGCATAAATAAAAACGTCAATATCCTGATTATTATCAATGAGGATTTACTACACATTGTTTTCTCAAGTATAAACGAGAGACGGAAGACAATATGACTACATTTATTTTTGCAGACTCAACAAACGACAGTGGCGGAGAAAGGGGGCCTGGCTGCACGAGTGAAAAGGCGTCCAATGTAAAACCTCAACTCAAAACACGTGCTTTTGAAACCCGGAAATAAACAACGCTAAGACTTTTGACCCAAAAAAGCTTGCTACCTCAGTCTGTGTCCATTTTCTTTCCAGTCGGTTATAACTACGTGTCTACAAGCAGAATGAAGTCGGCTCTGCTTCATGTAACGGTACCGCTCATATCCTGTGTTGCTTTGGTGAACACGAACCTGTTCAGTGAAGTTGAAGTGGACCTGACTTACGAACATTACGCAGAAAGAAGGGTTGAAAACATGCCTGCGTTGTTGGTAATGCCGTTCAACTGCTTGGTTAACGTGGCGTACATCTTCATGGGACTGTACTGGCTGCTTCGGCGCAGAGGCGATACGGAAACGGAGCAAAGCTGCTACTTGAGACAAGTCTTCGCCCTCATGGCCGTTTTCTACGCACCAGTACAGTGGACGCGCCTGGCGACGCTGCGGCGCGCTCCCGCGGTGCTGGACCAGTGGCTCACCTTGCCCATCTTCGCGTGGGTCCCTGTCTGGATCGATTTCATTGAACACGCGCCGGGGAAGTGGCGCGTGTCGCACGCGGCGATGCTCGAGCTGTGCTCCGTCGCCAGTTACGGCTTGGCGCTCGCGCACGAGCGCGGCTTTGAGGTGGCGTTGGGCTGTCACGTCGCGCTGGCGTTGTACAGAGGAGTCCGCGTGCAGGTGGCGCGCGGAGACAGCCTCACCGCGGGCTACCTCCTGCTAGCTGTGCTGTCATGTGCAGGGTTCGTGGTGCTGAAGCTGCTGGATCACTGGCTCGCTCGGTACCGGGTCTTCCAGAGTCTCACGGGACACTTCTGGTCCAAAGTGTGTGACGTGCTGCAGTTCCACTACAGCTTTTGCTTCCTGACTGCGTTAACAGACAAGGCGCTGAGGAAAACTGCAGCTCAGCAGAGGTGATCAGGAAAATCACTTTAATCTACGATTGGATCTATATGGACAGCTAACCATCAAATGCAGCTGGAATTTAAATATAGAGACAAGTAAAGCTAAAAAAAAAAAACGCATTGTTTTGAGTCATACTTGTGCAAACACTTTTCTAAATATCCAATGTGTGTGTCCTTAAGTTCCACATTCCTGTAAAACCTTCATGTGGACTACTTCATTAATCCTCAGGAAATCCCAATTCCTAATAAGTTATAATTTGACATCTTGTCCTTGAGTAAGCGAGTACAGTATTCTTTAGCTGTATTACCATTTTTCATATTGCTTTTACTTTGCATGGTATAAAGTCCTGTGCTGTGTTATTTTCACCCTTTCAGTTTAGAGGGGTAATAGTATCACGTTTTCCAGCCACATAGTATAATTTTATAGCATAATCAAGTAAATATATTTTAAAAATGCTGGTTTTATCAAATGTCACCTAAAAAGAATTTGACTTGATAATCTAGCACCTTGAAATTGGGCCTCTGTGTCTTTAAGAAGCTCCTACTCTCTCTGAAACTCTGCCTTTAGGAAGTCATCACAACACCGCTCCTCTATTAACCCTTTACCAATGTGCCATAGAAATAAATGAAAACTGAATGCTTATTTAGAATCCATTTAAATGGTTTATTCTTATCCAGCTTCCATCAGTTATCTCCTTCTTTGCTCGTTGAGTTTTGTTTGGTTGTAATGGACTGTTTCCATCTATGAAACTGCTTCACTGAGACAACAGTCTGCTGTCTACTTTGTTTCAGCAGATCTTGAGTTCCTCAGCCACCCTCTGCCTGTAGTGAAGGGATAGTGAGTGTGTGGATGAACCCTGCTGGTTCTCCAACCTCGGCTTTAAATATACACCAGTATGTGTGTCTACAGCAACAAACGCCACATGAGCTAGCTTTTCCTTTGCTTAATCTCCCCAGTAGAAGTAGGTTTGTTTTCTTCCTTCATGCCATCTGCAAAATTAGAATTCAGAGTATAAGAATAAAGCACATTATACTTGAGTCTGTGTCGCTAATGTTAGTTAAAATAATACTTGTCAAATCCATCATCTATCAGGAGAATAGTTGGGAGTTTAAATAGCTGACCTGCAGCTGAGTGTTAGCTAAACATTTTCTTTAGCTTGGAAAAGAAGCCTCCTTCCTCCTTCTGTTTGTCCTGCATCTCCTCCTCAGATGATGTCGACTTTGTGCTGGAGTCTGAGGCGCTGCTGCCCTCTCCTGGACAAAGAAGGCATTTCATTACGTGAGAAAACAGTCGTGGCCAAAATGACAGATCTAAACTACACTCTGGCATACTAGTCATTATAGGACAAAAAAGGAAAAATAAATTTCTGTCAAAAATCTCAAAAATTTTTAGATTAATCTCAGAAATTGTCTAGGGATTTTTTTTTGAAAATGTCTGAATTTCAAAAGTCAAAAATTTGCTAGAAAAAACTAAGTAATTTCAAGCAAATTTTCAACCGTTTAAACTCAAATTTTCTGAGCTTTTTAAGCAGATGTTCAACTTTTCAAACCCAGACATTTTCTAGTTTTTAAAAGTATAGTTTAATAAAACGCTCAATAAGACAGATGTGTTTGGAAAATATAAGTACTGGAATTACAAGTTGTTACCTTCAAGTCACTGATATGCAAAGTTACAAAGAAAAATTTTAACATGGAAGAAAACTTCATCGGGAAAAAGCTGAAAAACTACCTTTTTGTCCAGGTACATCAATATTTTTGACAGAGGCACTGTATTATTTTTTAGCTGCTCTGTCAAGACATGCAGACACCTACCAGCCAGTTGCTTATTTAACCCCAGGTGTTTCCTATTTAGATGACATTGCCTTCTCCTAAAAGAGGGTGTGGCCATTTTGGATGCTTGAATCATTTTATTCGTCGCCTAAACATAATTTTGGGTTTTAGCCGACATCATGGAGCTTTATCTACAACAGATCGGATCCGTCTTTCAGACCTGCTGAAGGGTTGACACCATTGACCGACCCCTGAACATCCGTCTCCTCCTCTGCATAGCTTAGCAACAAAGACCGCTGCCGTCGAGATAACTTCCTGTGGTAAAAAGGAGACGACAAATTCACTCCAGGACGTCTTCGAACACGAACAGGGTGTTGATCCATTTATTCAAATGTTCACACAACAGAGATGAAATAATTCAGCTGTTTTCATTTCCTCAAAACAATAGATAACTGAACCTAAGAAACTTGTGATTAAACAAGAATCAAATAATGAACAATTAGTTCCAAATTTATTTTTATTCGAGATGATTTAGATTTCAAACGAGAGGTAAAAGTGTGGGTCTTACGTTGGTACTTTAATCTTGATGTGAACATAATGATCTCCATAACTGTAACTGTTCATCCTCCGAATGCCTTTGCCCTGTAAGCGGATCACCTGATCAGCCTGACAGCCAGAAGGGATCTGAGGACACAAAGCAGCAGTTCGGGTGAGGAAATACATGACACCAAGCAATTCAACTACAAGTGAAGTCATAAATGTAAGTCATAACTTCTGTTTTTTTTAATTTTTTTTTTATAGCAGTGCACTGATTGTAGTTTTCTGGCCGATCGCCGATTTTTAAAAAGCCTGACTTTTTTTGTCTGAAATGTCACTAAATGTAGCGAGACATTTGCCGAGTTGGTAACAATGGGAAGATTATTGTAAACTGCAAATGTGCAAACATGACCTGGTGGGCCGATCTGTCAGTCAGACCTGTCTCACAGCAAAGTTGCTGATGTAGAAAAGATAAAAGTAGAGGCTGATCACTGGACTCCCAAAATTAAGGAACTCAGCACCTATACATCGGTTAACCCCTAATTTCAGTTTTTACATTTTTAACAAAAAGTTGAGATCCATCTCTGTGGGTTACTCACTGCTATAGTGATGGTGTCATGCAGGCCGGGCGTTGTGGCTGTTCCTCCCAGGACGGCCTGGGCTATGGAGATGAAAGCGTCAGAGTGGATGTCGGTTCCATTCCGTCTAAATACTGAGCTTTTCTGGACCTGCAAGTTTCAAATCCACAAAACATCCAAACAGAGATAAAATTTTACCGCTTATAGCTTGATTTTGATACGCGGTAATGTTTGCATTGATTGTTCTTGTTTATCTTTAAATATAGAATTACTACTTCATGTTCATGACTATTTTTGCAGAATATCTGTAATAAATTCACAATTACGCATTAGCATGAAAAACAAAAACGGAGATTTTGTATGAATTTCCATTATTGGGAATTACAAAAAAATAACTGGAGGGATTGCTTAAAGCAAATAAATGATCTATTTAAAAATAAGAACTTATAACATTGCTTTACTGCATTTGAACTTTCAATACTTACCCTAAATGTAATAAGGATTTCTTTTGACCCTACAGCCAAGCGCACTGTCTGACCATTTTCCACACCTGCAAAAAAATAAAAATACTCCAAACACATTCTGTTCAAGACTAAGGGCTTCGATATTAACATCAGTCGAGACAAGACGAGTTCAACAGCAGTCAAGATTTTCAATACAACCAACTTTAGAAGCAGCTGATGCAGATTTTTACACATATCCCTCTTCAGAATGTGAGGACCCACCTGCCGGCACCGGCACCGTTACACTCTGCTTCCTCTTGGTTTGGCCCGACCCTCGACACAGTGCGCATGGCGTGATGATGATGGTCCCTTTCCCGCCGCACCGTCGACACGTGCTGCGCATCATGAAGGGTCCGGTGTTGACCGACTCCTGCAGGGAGGGAGACGGATGGAAATACTCTGACCGCATGTGTAAAGAATGTATTCCTCGCTGCGTTTCCGATCCGAGGAGACGGAGAGAGAATGGGTGTGAAACGAACCACTCCGGAGCCGTTGCAGTAGCCGCACTGAGACACCCGGGTGCCCGGCTCATTGCCCCTGCCGCCACATCGAGGGCAGTCCTCGTCGAGGTTCACGCTCAGCTGCTTACTCGCCCCCTTCGCTGCCTCGGAAAATGTGAGATCCATCATATACTGGGGAGGAAAACAGTGTGTGATGAACTTTATTCAGTGTAAAGTGCATTGAATAACGTGCTCCAAGTACATGAATCAATGTTTCAAAACATGTTTCAAAAGAGGATTTCCAAGTTTGAGTTAGAAGTCATTATAAAACTCATAAGTTCGCGACCGGTCTTGAGACCATTTTATTGATGGTCTCGTCTCGGTCTCGGGCGCTGAGGACTCGGCATTTTATTTCAAGACCAGTCAAGACCACAACTGTGAAAATATCACTAAACGTACAGCATACTGTCCAGTTTATTTGTCAACATCTTTCTTTTCAGTGGATGCAAAACGCACCGATTAAAATCCAACCAATAACGTGTTTCTGTTACTCTCCCTCCTTCTCCCCACCTTTCACTCGCGCGCGGTGCTCCAAGACATGCGCAGTGGTTTCCTCTCAGCGGCAGAAGATGTCTGTCTAATCGTCAGTAATATAACAGCGCTGCATAAATCATAAGAAAACCGATGGCCACAGCTATTTCAGCAGCGCTTCGCTTTCACAGACGGTGGGGACAACATCTAACTTTTTTCGTCACTTAGAAAAGTTTTAAGAAAAGTAGCTCAAAGAAAGTTTTAAGAAAAGTAGCTCAAAGAAAGGTAAGCTCCGTTGACGTGATGTTAGCAAAGCTAGCTGTATAGAGACCCATAAGCATTTGTAATGAAAAAAAGTCACTCACTGCGCTGAATTATTGTGCGGAGGTGTTGACTGACTTGTCGCAAGTATGGGACAACGCTGTGTCCAAAAGTCTGCAATATAGTGATGTGACATTCAGGAACAGTCCGATTCTTCTGCACGACTCTTTACTTATTAGATAGGACTGGAGTGTCACTGAGAGCCATTCTATGATTACCATACTCTGTCAGAATAGCGTACATTCAGTGAGTACAATGCCTGTGCATCAAGAAGTCCGACCATCGGAGGAGTTGTCAGAGGAATGACGAAAATAAGTCATTAAATTGTTTTCAATGATGACTATAAAGATACACATGCATTGTCGTGGTTTCAAAGTGTCTTTAAAGCAGGGTCTGGCTGCAGCTGGAGTCAGCTACAACACACACCCGTATAAAGCTCATTAACCTACTTAACCGCTAAGTCAGGATGCCATACAACTGTTAATAACAAAGTGTATAATGATCTACATCATGATTCTATGTTGCTGACTAAATTAAATCTTATAGTAATGACGAGTCTGACAGATATAGCTGTGAGTTTGTGCTAAGTGTATGACAATCTGACCCGACAGAACACCCGTTTTTGTTCTTGTAATGCTCTGTGTACACTGCAGTAGCTATCATTATTTTATTTAATTATGTGCGTTGATATTTTTTAAATTAACAAATAACTAAAACACAAGAACGAAAGTGCATGCAGAGCATGCACATTTGATTGTTTTTGTTCAAAGTCGCAGCTGTAATGTGTGCCATGGTGACAGACTGCCTGGCTTCATGTAGCAGGAGAAAGGGAGAGAACAGTCACGATGAGCATCTTGTGCTTGGTTACTTCTTGCTTGTTGCTCCTTGGTCAGTGTTCATAGTTGAGCGTCATTTACCGTAAGGGCATTGCCTCAATTGCTATGTTTAATGGTGCAGACAGTGGTGGTTTCTGACATGAGCAATATGGGCAAACGCCCAGGGCCCAGAGTGTTATCTTTTTAGGGATGGCACGAGACCACCACGGATTGTAGCACAGAGATGGAATATTTAATATTGGTAAAATGTATTAAGTATTTAATATCTAGGTGTTTTTATGGGAATATGGATCTTTCAGATCAATTTGAGAAGCAATTTTGATCATATTTTGCATTTTATTGTGTCATGTAGCGTGGGCCGCTGGTCTTGGTCTTGGTCTTGACTCGGTCTCGACTTCCCTCGGTCTTGGTCTTGACTTGGTCTCGGACCCTAAAAGTCTTGGTCTTGTCTCGGTCTCGATAAGTCTGGTCTTGGTCTTGTCTTGGTCTCAGGTTAGGTGGTCTTGACCACAACACTGGCATGCACACATCCATACATAAGGATGAGTTTACAGAAATCAATTAACAGTCATGCTTTTGGACTTTGGGAGGAAGCCGGAGTACCCGGAGAGAACCTACGCATGCATTGGGAGAACATGTAAACTCCATGCAGAAAGAATCCTGGCTGGGAATTGAAGCCAGGACCTTCTTGCTTGCAAGGCAACAGCGCTAACAAGTGCACCACTGTGCAGGACCTGGGCTGATAAGCAGGTGTGAGTGGAGGGAGTGGAAGCAGACTGTGAATGAAGGGATAGAGAAAGTGGCAAAGGAAAGGGGGGGAGATTAATAAGGCGAAACAACCAAAATACAAACACAAAGGAGTAAGGAGACTAAAGGAACCTAATTAAACTAGAACAAAGGAAAATAACTAGAAACAAGAAATGAACATAATTAGAATCACCAATGAAGAACAGATGTGGAAAACAAGGGAGATTAATAAGGCGTAACAACCAAAATACAAACACAAAGGAGTAAGGAGACTAAAGGAACCTAATTAAACTAGAACAAATGAAAATAACTAGAAACAAGAAATGAACATAATTAGAATCACCAATGAAGAACAGATGTGGAAAACAAGGCAGAATTAAATGGAAACAACTAAGGAACACCAAAAGAATCTGAGGAGGATGCTGGTGAACACCAGCCATGGAGGACGCTGGAAGGGGAGCAAGTACCTTGGTGGATGTTGGCGGCAGAACAGGAACCTTGGGGATGCTGGGGATGTGTCCGGGCCTGACCGACCTCCTGAGCGGGGCTGGGAGGTCGATAGGACCTGCAACACTGGCAGTGGAGCAAGTACCTGCCGGCGGCAGCGCAAGAGCCAGGAGGCTGATGGGACCCACGACGAGACTCCGGAGGCTGACAGGAAACGCAACTAAACCCAGGAGGTCGGCCGAGAGACCAAAGGGACTCGACACAAAGCCCTAGAGGTCAGCCGGGAGACCAACGGGACTCACCACAAAGCCCTGGAGGTCAAACCAGAGACCAGCGGGACTTGCTATGAAGCCCTGGAGGCAGGTCGGGAAACCGCCAGGACACACAGCAAAGCCTTGGAGGTCAGCCGGAAGACCTATAGGTCTCGTCACGAAGCCCTGGAGGTCAGCTGGGAGACCAACGGGACTCACCACAAAGCCCTGGAGGTCGGCCTGGAGACCTCCAGTGCTTCGTTGCAGGTCCCGTCGGTTTCCCGGCCTGCCTTCAGGGCTTCATAGCAAGTCCCGCTGGTCTCTGGTTTGACGTCCAGGGCTTCGTTGCGGGTTCCGCTGGTCTCTGGTCTGACCTCCAGGGCTTCGTGACGAGTCTCGTTGGTCTCTGGTCTGACCTCCAGGGCTTCGTGACAAGTCCCGTTGGTCTCTCGGCCGACCTCAAGGGCTTCATAGCAAGTCCCGCTGGTCGGCCGAGAGACCAGTGGGACTTGCTACGAAGCCCTGGAGCCCAGCTCGGAGACCAACGGGATTCGCCACGAAGCCTTGGAGGTCGGCGGGGAGACTGACAAGACTCGCTATGAAGTCCTGGAGGCAGGCCAGGAAACCAACAGGACCCGCAACAAAGCCCTGGAGGTTGGCTGAGAGACCAAAGGGACTCGCCACAAAGTCCTTGAGGTCAGCTGGGAGACCGATAGGACTCGTAACAAGCCCTGGAGGTCAGCCGAGAGACCAACGGGACTCACCACGAAGCCCTGGAGGTCAGCCGGGAAACCAACGGGACTCACCACAAAGCCCTGGAGGTTACACCAGAGACCAGCGGAACTTGACACGAAGACCTGGACGTCAGACCAGAAACAGGACTTGCTATGAAGCCCTGGAGGCAGGCTGGGAAACTGCCAGGACCCACAACAAAGCCTTGGAGGTCAGCCGGGAGACCCATAGGTCTCAGCACGAAGCCCTGGAGGTCAGCTGGGAGACCAACGGGACTCACCACAAAGCCCTGGAGGTCGGCCTGGAGACCTCCAGTGCTTCATTGCAGGTCCAGTTGGTTTCCCGGCCTGCCTCCAGGGCTTCATAGCAAGTCCCGCTGGTCTCTGGTCTGACGTCCAGGGCTTCGTGTCGAGTCCTGTTGAACTCCCGGCCGACCTCAAGGGCTTTGTGGTGAGTCCCGTTGGTCTCCTGGCTGACCTCCAGGACTTGTTACGGGTCCTATAGGTCTCCCGGCCTGCCTCCAGGGCTTCGTTGCGGGTCCTGCTGGTCTCTGGTCTGACCTCCAGGGCTTCGTGACGAGTCCCGTTGGTCTCTCGGCCAACCTCAAGGGCTTCATAGCAAGTCCCGCTGGTCTCTGGTCTGACCTCCAGGGCTTCGTAGCATGTCCTGCTGGTCTGTCAAGGGACCAGTGGGACTTGCTACGAAGCCCTGGAGCCCAGCTTGGAGACCAACGGGATTCGCCACGAAGCCCTGGAGCCCAGCATGGAGACCAACGGGATTCGCCACGAAGCCCTGGAGGTCAGCGGGGAGACTGACAAGACTCGCTATAAAGCCCTGGAGGCAGGCCAGGAAACCAACAAGACCCACAACAAAGCCCTGGAGGTTGGCTGAGAGACCAAAGGGACTCGCCACAAAGTCCTTGAGGTCAGCCGGGAGACCGATAGGACTCGTAACAAGCCCTGGAGGTCGGCCGAGAGACCAACGGGACTCACCACGACGCCCTGGAGGTCAGCCCCCAAGTGTCAAGCTCCATTGACATCGTAGTCCTGTTTCCTCAAGCTTTTCTGCCACTGACAATCAAGTATGAAGCTTAGAGGCCTCATGACACTTTAGAATTACCATGCTTCAACTCAGTGCCTGAGATTGACTGTATGGCACATTCTTACAAGTGTCCTGGTGAAACCTCTGACCATACGTCTGAATATAGGTGGCTGTTCCTGAGGCTGGTCTGAAAACGGCTGGTGGTCTTCGTCGGCTTCCTCTTCAGATAGATCCTCGTTCTCCTCTGAGTCCCTCAGCCTTTGGCTCATCTGATCCACTTCAAGCTGCAGGTTGGTATTTACATGCTCCAAGACTTTTCTTTCCTGCTCGGTTGCGACCCTTCTGTGCTGCAGGCCGATGCAAGTTAGCTGGAGGTCGTTTTTTTCCTCTGCCAAGGCGTTCTTTGCCTGGCGGAGCATGTTGTTTTCCTCCTTCAGGGAGGCTTTATCGTCTTCCAGTTGTGTGTTCTCCTTCTTCAAAACTTTGTTGTTCCGCTCCAGGGTAGTGATGTTCCGCTCCAGGGTGGTGATCTTCTGCTCCAGGGTGGTGATGTTCTGCTCCAGGGTGGTGATGTTCTGCTCCAGGGTGGTGATGTTCTGCTCCAGGGTGGTACCTCTCTCCTCCAAGGCGATGTTTCTCTTCTTCAGGGCGGTGTTTTCCTTCTCCAAGGCGGCGTTACTCTCCTCAAGGTAGGCGTGTGCCTCCTCCAAAAGGTCATCTACCTGCTCCAAGACGGTCTTCTCCTGGTCCAATTTAGTCTTCTCCTTCTCCAAGTTAGTGACTTTCAGCCTCAGGGTGCTGTTCTCCTGCTGTAGGGCGGTGCCCCTCTGCTGCAAGGCGTTGTTTTTCTCCTTCAGGATGACTTTCTCCTGTTCCAAGGAGGCATTATCCTGCTCCAGGGTGGCGTTTGCCTGCTCCAAAACTGCATCTACTCGCTCCAAGGCGATGCTTCTCTGCTCCAGGATGGTGTTTCTCTGCTCCAGGGTGGTATTTTTCTTCTCCAGGTCAGTGCATTTCTGCTCCAGGATGGTTTTTTCCTTCTCTAGGGTAGTGCATTTCTGGTCCAGGGTCATGTTTTTCTTCTCCAGGGCAGCATTTGTCTGCTCCAAGGCAGTGTTTTTCAGCTTCAGGGCGAATTTCTCCTGCTCCAAGGCGGCGTTTTCTTGTTCCAGGGTGGCGTTTGCCTGCTCCAAGATGGAGTCTATTTGCTCCATGGTGGTGCTTTTCTGCTCCAGGAAGGTGATTCTCTCCTCCAGGGTGGTTTTTTCCTTCTCTATGGCACTACATTTCTGCTCCAGGGTGGTTTTTTCCTTCTCCAGAGCAGTGCATTTCTGCTCCAGGGTGGTTTTTTCCTTCTCCAGGGTGGTGTTCTGCTCCTTCAAACATCTGTTTTCTTCAAAAAGTTTCTTGAAGCTTTCATCGTTTTTTTGAAGAAGCTTTTTGATTTCAATCTTCAAATCCTCTTGTTCTTTCATGAGGTCTTTACTTTCCATCGACATATTTCTTTCAAGGTGGTTTGAAGCTTCTGTGTCTGTAGATGAAGTTTGTCGTCTCGACAAATCCAAAATCTTCTTCGGAGACATTCCTTCCTCTTGCTCTGCGACTTCTGCAATGGTTATGACATTACAGCTCTGTTTTCTTTGTTCTCTGTTCTCTTTGTGACATCAATTTGTGTGATGTCACAAATTGATGTCACTACCTCAGCAGAACAACTAGAAAACTGCTGAAGTTTGAATAAAAACAAATTTTACTGATGAATGCTAGTCCATGGGCCAGAGGCCAAAAGTCTTGGTCTTGTCTTGGTCTCGGGTTAGGTGGTTTTGACCACAACACTGTTAATTAGCATACATTTTTGAACTCAAACTTAAAAAACACTTTTTGTTAAAAATACTTAAAGTTCAGCTGTCCTGGAAAAGTTTTGATGGTATCTGCTCATTTACATATTTTAGCAAAAGCTGTAGTGTGACTAAAAGGGACAGTATTATGTGTTTTCCAGTTATTTTACAGCATAATCAAGTAGCTATGTTGCCTTCAGTTGTTATATAAATGCTGCATATATCAAATATGAGTTAGAAGAAATTTTAAGTCATATTTGAAATTAATCCTCTGCCTCTTTAAAAAACTCCTGCTCGTTCTGAAACGCCGCCATCAGGAACATGGCTCCTCTATTAACACTTTAACAACATTTTTACCAGCATTGGTCTGAGAAGTAGCTCCTATAATGATGTCAGCAGACACTCAGTTCCACCAGGTGTTTGCTAACTGCTGCTGGCTAGTCTGGAGGAGTTCAGCAGGAGAAGGACTGCTCACTGAGACAGAAGCTCAGAAACTGCAGCTCCAAGGAGAAGCTTCGACCTCGAAGGCGGGGCTAGGTCCACCCAGGCGTTTTGCACAGCTGACTGGTTGCCATGGGAGATTAAAGGATTTCTCTAAGACGCATAAAAGAATCCAGGTATGTTTTTGATGAGGGAATAATATCATAACATGAAGTAAAGCTCAAAACAGTCGATTTTGCACGATGCTGCTCCTTTAAATCTGAAAAAATACTGTTTGTGTTTTACAACAAACTCCCATTTTCCTCATATGTCTGGATTAGACAGTAGGATTGCAAAAAAGATGCCTCTTCTTTCAAAAAATAAAAAAAAATTAATCTCCCATGTATTGGAGAATGTGCTACAGGTATAATAAAACTAAGCTTGTACTTTTGCCAAAAAAAAAAAAAAATACGCAAACACATTTATTTGAAAACAATGAAATTATCAGAAGTTTTGGATCCCAACCAGTTTTGTCCCAGAACTATCAGCTGCTAATTTCTCAGCAGCGCAGTGAGTACCTCCAAAAACAAAATGGCTTCTCTAAAGGTAAGCCTGTCGCAATAAGCAACTAATCAAAGTTAAGTGAAAATAAACTCGATAACTCCAGCATTACCTCAGGCCGCTGGTCGAACATGTTGCTGAAGTCTCCAAAGCCCATGCCCCCCGTAAACTCTCCAAAAATCTTCCTAAAGAGCTGTTCGGGGTCTATGGTGCCCCCCCCCGCCCGGTAGTACTGCTGCTGGCCCGCTCCGGTTCGGTTCGGGTCGAAGCCCGCAGCTCCGTACGTATCGTACTGTTTCCTCTTCACCTCATCGCTCAGCACCTACAGAAAACAAATCGGTTAGCTAAGCTGAACATCAATACTGACAGAATTACTGAATTTCAAAATTAATTCACCTACACTTCTGAGTCACAGGACCAAAAAAAAAAAAAAAAAAACAGTTTTGTACCTCATAAGCTTCAGCGAGCTTTGCAAACTTCTCTTTTGCCTCCGGGTCATCTGGGTTTGTGTCTGGATGGTACTTTTTAGCCAACTGGACAAAGGGAACACACACAAAACATTTAAATGTGTTAAGATTAGGAATAAAAGTCAGATCTGGGAAGAAGAAACATCTGAGTTTGTCTTGGACCTGATAGTAAGCCTTCTTGATCTCTTTCTGTGAAGCAGTGCGAGCGACACCCAGAGTCTCATAGAAGTCCTGTTTGTTTGGGAGTCTGCAGCTGGAGTGGAAGGGGTGGCAGGTGACGCCATGGGGGCATTTCACACCTGTAGGAAAAAGGGGAAAAAAGGATTAAACATTATAAAGTTAATGGAAATCTGTGTCATTATGCAAACTGACCAAAACATAGTGTGTCTATGCTTTATACACAAATCCATAAAGGTGACATGGCTACTCCAAACAACAGAAGTCAAACAATAACCATTTAACAGAACTTCAAATTAAGTTATTTTCTTATATATATATATATATATATATATATATATATATATATATATATATATATATATAAGAAAATAACTTAATTATATATATATATATATATATATATATATATATATATAAAGTGAACTTAATTCACTTAAATGCAGGGTTTCTCTCAGTTTATTAGAAGCCTGGTGGGCCACCAGGTTTTACTTGAGCCCCCACCAGGCTTAGTAAAGCTTATTTATTTAAGGTTTTTTTTCCCCAGTGTTTGCATTTTTAAGGACTTTATAGTTGGTGCTTTTGGAATCTTCTAAAAACGCATAATTATGAAGTGATATTTTCAAAAAAATTTAACTCAAAAACACAGCAGGCCGCTGGATGAATGAGTGCTGAACGGCCCAACTATCGGGATTAGCAAGTTTTCTGGAGGAAACCTTGAAATGTATGGCAGAAATGTTACTGACCATAATTTACACGATGATTTAGGCACTTTTACAGCTGCTTTTCTTCTTGTTTCTGCTTGTTATACGCATTTCTGTTCTGCCATAGCAAATGGTTTTATGCAAATAAGTGATATTGTCAGACACAATGTCATAGCAACATGCTCTCCAATATCCTGGAGGGTCTTTTGTAGACATCGCTGCAGAAATTTTGATTATAAATTAAGCGACAGAGCGCTTATAATCTGCTTTGTAACACCTCAGAAGAATTAGACGACCTCCAGAGCAGACCCTTTAGTTATTTTTTCTATCTCCAAAACTTTTGCAACAGGAGTTGCATCATCTCCACATCAAGGTTAGCTAACCTTACAAAAGCAGCTGAACACTACTTTGCTTTTTAGACCCAAAACAGCTGGATGTTACAGCAGCCAGCGGGCTTTATGAACCACAGAAGACGCGCTGCTGTGCTGTTAGACTCACTCTCTCACTGTTTTGTTTGGAGTTAGGTAACTCCTCTCACCTGACAGAGCCCTCAATGTCACCACGCTACGGGGAGCCCAGGAGCTCAGACTGACTGCTATCCGTCCCCGGTGAGGGTGCAAGACTGCCGGGTGAAGAGCCTTTCCATGTCTGCTTGGGACAACGAGGAGGAGCCCGGAGAAAGGTCCAGGTGAAGCAGAAGCTCCCAACAAGCGTGTTGACAGCCGGCTAGCGGAGCACGCCATTTTTGTCGTCACTACCGCTGTTGGTTAGCAGGAGAGCGCATGCGTGGTAGGTTGAAACGGAAATTGCCTTTCAAAATTAGATATTTTTAAATTAAATTTAACTAAATGTAGTTTTAAAAAACTCCACTTAGAAAGTCCACCGAGTTTTATTATGAATACATTATTGTCAGGAAATGTTTAAACGTAACTGTTGTAGTATTAGTACAATTATTGATTACATTGAGGACAAATCAGATGTGGAGACCGTCACCTGATTTACTAAAAATGTTACTCTTCAAATGGATTTCGCTTGTATAGTTGACTTCCGTGAAAACCTTGAATTTATGTCATATATTCATAGCGAATCGCTTAACAAAAGTTAATAATAACAATAATAATCAATAATATCTCCCTTTGGGATTAATAACGTATTTTTGAATTTGAATTTGAAACAATTGTTCTTTTTTTCTTTGTCGAGGGACGCAAACATGAATCATTCCCTAATGGATGAAGTTTTACATTTAAAAAAAGAATCCAGCGCTTCTTCTTCTAAACGCTAGATGGCAATGTTGAGCTGACAGGCGCTTAGATAAATGGCCCTGCTTTTGCTGCAGCGTCAGAGAACCGACAGTTGTGGGATTTTTATTGTGAAGGTTTAACTTTTTTTAAAAAAAAGGCAACTGGAAATTGTGCATCAGAAAGCCATACTGTAGAATAAAATTTGAGAAATAAACAATGTTATATTATCTAATGCTTAAGATAATGTTTCATGCTTAAAAATGTCTGTTATTGAGTGCTTCTTTTTAATAAACATGTATTATGTGTTTGATATAGAAAAAGGGAAACAAAGTTAAATAATGTCAATTCAAGTTTATACTCTAATGGTCAACAGAAATCCTTAATCTGTTCAGGAAAAAAATATCACTGAAAGTAGGTTAATTCACAGATTGAGTCATGCATTTAGCTTAAATATTTATGCTAAAATCTTTAGGTTGGGTTGTAATTTTGTATTAAAACTAACTTTCCAGCAGAAAAAAAAACATAGAATGGGGGTTAATCCGGGAATGGATTTCTGAGGCATTCCTGCCCTACAGTGTTTACTTAACAACACCAGGGAAAGACAGCCAGTCATTTGATGTGTCAGGTGGTTGGGATCTTAGAAAAAAGCAAGAAAAAAAAAGATCAAAGCTGTAATATGTCTGGACATTTTACAAGAAAGTGTTGATTGGATGTTAGTATGCCTCACTCAACTCTGTTTTTGTCTCTTCTTGCCTCGTGTCTTCTTTCCCGTCAGTCCCAGCCGTCTTCAAAACAAACTCCAAAATAACATCCAAGTTGTGTGAGTCTAAGTGTAAGAGTAAATATAGTATATAATCATCCATCCATTGTTTATACCCTCTTAGGGTGCAGACAACATTCTAGTGGATCGCCTGTCCATCACAGGAATATGCAAGAAGATAAAGGACAATCATCCAACCAACCAACCAAACAGCCAACCAACACATTCACTCTTAAGAGAAACAAGCAAACCCTAACAGTCATGTTTTTGGACTGCAGAAGGAAGCCGGAGTCCCTGGAGTTAACCCACACATGCACAGGGAGAACTCAACATGTAAAAAAGCTCCAGACTATAATCTAAGGTTAAAGGTTAGACCCCAGGGCTTTCGTTCTGCAAGGCAACAGCACTGCCAACTGCTCTACTATGAAGCCCCTTAGTATGTAGAATAGACCAGACCAGACTACAAAGCCTTTTATTGTCTTTCAGTGGCAAAATTGAAATGTACCAGCAGCAAGTGGATATTCTCACCGGGTAAAATATAACAAAATCAAAATACTGAATAGCACACTTAGATTCAAAGAAATGCTCATCTGAGTGGGATCATTTCTATAATCAGTGACAGCAACAAGTTCTCGGTTTCTAGCTTTTTAAAATCTGAAACCGTTTAGGTGGAAGGTCTGAGGTCAAGTGAGCTGATGAAGAGGTCGAGTCAAGGTCACACTCCCACTTCTCCAGCTTAACACGATTAACACATTTAAACATTCAAAGACACATTGTGTTGTTTTAAAGCAGCTCATGTCATGCTGGCTGCTGCCTTTAGTGTGTTGGGGTTGAGGCTCATTATGCCAGAACCACTGTCAAACACCAACACAGCTCCTTTATATCATGGGCTAAAATAGAACATGGTTTTATCATGAACCAGTGTTTCCTACATTTTGGAGCAAGATTAATAATAATAATAATAATAATAATAATAATAATAATAATAATTCAAAATCCTAAGAAATAGTGGAATGCAAATTAGTAAATAACAGGAAAGACTGCTAGATAATAGTTTAGTAAAAAAACAATTGCTAAAAATTAATTCATCTTTAATCGCAGAAATACAGCCACATGCAAATTTGGGTATTTAAAATGAAAAAATTAATTTCTCCTTCTCTTTTGTGTATGGGTACATTAACATAAGCGGTGTACAGAAATACCTAAAATATATTTACAACTGTAACTTCAGTTCTTACATCAATCATATAAAAACTACAGCATAAAATTGAGCCAGTGCATCTTTTACATGTAACATTCTGTGTTATTTCAACAGATTCATGACGCCAACGAGATTCCTCCAGCTTTTGGATAGCCAGCGGACCCACTGCATTTCAGACCTCTCACCATAAAATCCTGTTATCAAACCTTCTTGTGACAAGTCAGCTGAAACTAAATTTGCACATTCTGGTCAATTTCAAGTGAAGTGCTTCAGTTACTCACATTTTGTATCAGTATTTTAAAGGAATACCACTGCGTAGATACTATCTTGTAAAACATTTTTATCTCAACTTATTTTTTCCCAGGGGAACCAATAGTGTCGGAGAGGCCTGCGGGTGCAGCAGTTAAACATCGGTCACACAGTCACAAGTTTTCCCACTGATGTGGATCACACTTAGCCCCACAGCCACCTTGACATTCATAAATATGTCACAAATAAGTATCCAAAGAAGACGGGAACACATGCTTTCTTTTAATCTCCATCGAGCCGCTTTTGTGCGCACACGCCCATGTGACAACAACGGAGTCGTCTCACAGACCAGTGGAAAGCAAACGTCTCGCCTTCAGAGGCACACAGCTGGTGATGCAGCTCCGGGCACATATATCATCAGTGAGAGGGAGCAAAATGTCAAACCATGTCCAGCGTGACACTCCGCACTCCTCTCTGTTGTGGAGATGATCAGCCTGTTATGGTAACAGGCTGAGCTACTGTTGCTGAACGCTTTCTCAGAATCACTGCAATCAGTGTGTCGTGTGGGCCTCCGCATGTCAAACACAAAATATTACCAAGTTTTGTTGTTTTATTTTTTTGGTCTGGTTTCTAGTGCAAAATGTTTTAGTACACTTGAAATAAGACAAAACTGACGTACAAGTGACATTTCAGCAAGACACAGGAGCTTGTTTAAAGTCAATAATTATTTAATACTGATGAAAACCTTCTTAGTTTCACTGGCAGATCATTTCATTCATCATATGGAAAAATAAGTCAATTTACCTGTCAGTGGAAGCAGTAGTTTTTCAGCAATATTAAGGAATTACTGACTTAAGACAAGATCATATATAGAGCCGAAAAGTTATTTTAACTTCGTCTTATTTCAAGTGTACTTGGATATTTGCACAAGAAAATAGACTTTTTGTAAGTCTGTTTGAGGAATGCTGGGAAATTAACAGGGAAAACATTTCATATAAATTAATTTTAAATGTTTTTTTTAATTAAAAAAAATCAATACTAATAAGGCAGATGTAGCTTAGATTTGCATAAACTTTGACCTGAGAAAATGAGTTTTTTTTTGTAAAAAACAAACAAACAGTTTTTCCATTTTATTTTCTTGAGCCCAATAAACATTTCTAGCTGGGTCAGTGAAATTTCCTGCTAAAAAGTGACAGTAAACTGATATCAGTATATTTTAAGATAAGTGGTAAAGTGATAAAATAAACCTTAGCAGATACTAAAGAGATTCTATGAAACTGACATGGTCTCCTTTTTCAAACCCTTAAAGTGGATTTTATTTGTTTTATCTTAAACCAGTCCACTCTGTATGAAATGACTTTGCTTCCCATCAGAATTACTGTCTTCCTAGCTGCATGTAGGTGGTCCGTTTTCTAATTAGATAAGGAATTTCCTATGATGAGTCACCTCACTATGGGAATACTGGGAATGCACGATGACCAATCAGATCGTTTTCATTTGGTTATACAAGCCTAGGATGTGGTGATATTCAAACACAGATGATGTCATGTGTTGAACCATGAAGCAGAATCCTGACATACGGATGATAACACATGTAGGAGCTGAGAAGGTTTTAGGTGCTGCGAAGCGGTTTCAGTTAACTCTAGAAGAACTGTAAGGACAAAGCGCTGTTTAAACGACTCAAGCTGTTACAGCAGAAACAACTGTGTAGGTGTTGTTTCCCCAAAAGTGTGTATCTCTATTTAAACCAATTGGCAGTTTTCCATATAGGACATATAGGCACTTACCGAGGGTAGCATTAGAAAGAGAGAGGGGTGCAAGAACACGGCACAAACAAAAACTTTATCTGTAAAAACTAGTATATGTCAACCCTTAATACTAGTTTTTTTTCTATTTTAAACCATGGTCAGTCATCGATTAGCTGCATCCATCGCTTCTAGCTCAGACACACAGGGAGCGACGGATGGCAGCAACAAAAGACGAACATCTTCCAACTTTCTTGTGTGGCATCATTACCTGATGTGTGTTTGCATGTCTGCGTGTACGAGCTCAAAATTTCACTTGCGCAAATTGTGTCTGTTGTTTGCAGGGAGGAAGGGATCAACTGTCGCCTCATCACTGAAGTTCGATACGAAATCAACAGAGATTGTGCGACGCCGCCTTCCATGTCCTGAGTTCTAAGGACACCATGCTAAGCTCTTTGTGCAGGGATACATTTATGTTTTTCCCCTGATCCACAATCTCTGATTGCTTTCTGCATTTTGGTTTTCAGGAGGCAGGACTATTCTTGACTTTGGAGCCCATGTGCAGTGAGGCACAAGTTATCTAGTCACTGTCTTCTGTTTTTGTAGCGACTTACCGCTACATTTAGCAATGCTAATCCAAGAAAGTTCAAAGAAACCTCAGTTTCCTGGTTTGGTTTTCTGCTAATGAAGCTCATCTGGTTCAAGGTTTTAACGACTGTGTGTCCAGAGTTGGTATTTGTTATGTTTGTTGGCGTTGAAGTCAGGCCAAAAAAGCTGATATTAAGATGCACAGAACACTAATCTGAGGAAATACGTCCAACAAGCAAGCGAATACGTTAACTAACTGGTCAGATCAAGTAATAAAACAACAACCGTTGGTCCTCAAATCCAGTCCTCGAGGTTCATTGTCCTGAAACGTTTAGATGCAACCCTGGTCCAACAATCTGCCGCCTTTCTCTCATCTCAAACCAATCTTCCCTTTCTTCTCTGATATCAACAGGGAATTTTTTATGTCGTCCCTGTGGATATTTCCACTTCCCTTAACCTGAGAGATGGCTGTACATTAAAATCCCAACACACACCTCTTTCAGTTTAATTGTGTTGTCATTTGCCAGACTTTATCCTACCATAAATCCAAGCTCTGAAACCCTAAATGGCCCACAGACATTTTGTGGTTGATCGCTTAAGGAATTTGCAAGTTTGTTTTTGTCTAATGTCAGGTTTTCCGCGGTTAGTCGTTTCGCTGTTTCCACAGCAGGGAAGCATTTCTGGCTGACAGGGGCGTGTGATTAGCCGAGCACATTGTGTTTTGTTTACATTTTCCATATTTGTGATACATGCCAGTGTACCTTGATGTGTTGAAGAGATGTGTATAGACTATAAAACCATGAATGAGACCACCCACTCATATCCACTGTGTGCTGGTTTGTTCCCAGGCTTCCTCCTACACAGCGGGCCAAGCCTACCCAGGACACTTATGATCTTTCCATCTGGACTCTATCTGCAAAAAAAAAAAAGTGGATGAAAATAGTTTTCTTTAGCTGTTTTCATAGAAACCTAAGAAAAAAAATTACTTATTGATTTTGTTGAGTAACTATATTGTCAATTCAGGAAAAGCTTATTTTTTTAATCTCCATTCTGTTTACATCTTGTGTGTTTTCATTCATTGAGCTGCAGCATTTTCACTCTGAAAATCTATAATTTGACATGATCAATTGATTAAATCTTTATCATATTAACAAGAACAACAAAAAATAGTTAATTCGTCCACTGACCTTCCATGAAGTAACTTTTGTAGGGAATTATTTATATTGGGTTTAATTTGAGGTTTTCAGACTTAATAATGCTGAATATTAATGCATTCTGCACTTTATATATGAAATTTGAAAACCTTAAATCATTTATCTTCTTCACAATTATGCACCTCGTGGCATTTGTCTGTCACATGAAACCTTAAGAAAACATATTTAATATTGTTCTTGTAACATCATAAATGGTGAAAAAGTTCTAGGTATATGAACACATTTGCACAGAAATGCATGTTCTCAAAACTAGAAAAAAAAAGATTAAACTTATTGTTTTGCTTAATGAATATGGCATGTCTTTATGTTTTCAAAAGGTTAAAACAAAATATAGTGGAAAGCTGTGATTGGTCAAAGTTCAATGTAGAAACGTTACTTGTTTTGCAATTACACAGAGGGTTGTTAAATATTCTATTGAGATCATTTGACATGCACCACTTAATTTCTGCTACAACCTGCCTATAGTCCCACAGGCTGTAATCCGCTAACAATAGGGCAAAACTGGTAAGGGAAATAGATGGATGCATTATTTACACATGATCGCTTTCTGTCCTAAAGCCAATTTTTAGAACCATAGTCACTAATCTTTTTTCATTTCCTAAATTTGATCAGTTCTGTGTTTGTCTCGTATTATGAGGACACCCCTCCGTCCTCGTTTTCATGGATTCCTTTGGCTTTGTTGCGTGATTGTCAGACTATAAATGTTTCTTGCTCTCTGACCTTTGCGGTACGTGGCTCGTACAATGCCATTATTATTGGACGTGGTGCAGCCACAGAAGCATTTCTGTTGTTTAAAGGTTTTCTGCATAAAGCCCCAGTGTTGGCTTGACCCAGTTCCTTCTGAGTATCTGCCGCCTGTCGGTGTTACGCCAGGGTCAACCAGCCCACTCTAATTTATAAAACCATTTACGTGCGTCCCTAATTTGCAAAAAAAGGACGTCTCCCTTGTACGTCCAACTGTCTATTTCCCAGGAAGTTCACGTCTACCCCTTTGAGCCCTCAAACAAAGAGGTCCGCTTGTTGTTGACACTAAAGTCTTGCCTGAAGCTAAGGGTAGTGTGGTGTCTCACCCTCACAACCTGCTCCAGCTCATAAATTTAAGCATTTCCTCCCCCGAGGTGATCGCTGAATGATTCCAGGCATTAAATCTCCTCAAGTCGCCTGTCAAATTTGTCAAGCAATGCCAGAAAGCTACTGGCACATTACACTAGAAGTGCATCGTTGAGGTAATTAAGCGTTTCCTGCCTGGTCCTCTTTCTTTTTCTTGTCTTCACACTTCTCTTCCTACTTCCAGACACAATCAGGGACCACCAAAGAAAGCTCCTTTCATCTTTGACAAGACATTGACAAGTTCACTTAAGCCTCACACCGACTCAAGCAAAGCTCCAGTAGGGTTGTAGGGGAGGGCTGAAAGATGTTTGTAGTGGGTAGGAAGATGGCAGGGGGGGCTGAGGGAGCAGCCACGGTTGGAAACACTCGAGTTGGCAGGATGTTACTTTCTCTGTGCTGTTTTGTCAACACCAGAAGATGTAATTGCACCCTTTGCTTCTGTCAAAGCCTTCTCACCATTCCTCAGCAACTGTGAAGAGCGGCAAGTAAAGAAAAAAAAGCGAAGAAAATGAGATGTCAAGTCAGACAACTGAGAGTTGAGCTGACTGTTTTTCTCTGCTAATCTTAAATCAAATAAAACTTGCAATTCCTATAATGTGATTGTTTGTGACAAAAAAGAGAAGTGAAAAGAGCTATCATAATCGGTCTCGACTGTTAAAATTCAATCCTAACTTTGAAAAACAAGTGACTGTCTCAAGGCTACAAGAATAATTTGTTTCCATGGTGTTAAAAGTCACTGTTATGTGTGAAAATTGTGAGATAATTAAGACGTCTGGAATAATTTGGGTTAATTTGCACTAAATTACTAAATATCTCAGACTGTTGCACAGCAATACATACTCATGTGAAAAAGGCAGGATCAAGTACAACAACCTGAGTCGGCTTTCCTGGGGCATAAAATGGTTTTGGCTCCAAATGAAAGTGGTCTCAAGAGGTTTCAGGAGACATTCAAACTCAAACCTCCACAGCCTGTGTATCTTCTCAATATGCCCTCTCCCTGGGCCAGTCACCATCAAGGATGACAAAATCATAACCACACTTTCTAGCCACAAACTGTGACTTTCACTGTGACTCTCCACCACCTATTTCTAGACCTCCTGTTTCCTCTTGCCGTTGCAGACAATGCCACTTCCTAAAACCATTCATTCTTCTCCAGCTCCACATCTACCTCAGTGATCTCATGATTCTGCTCCAGACCTCTATAATGTTCTGGAGTAAGCCAGGTGTAGTTGGACCTGCCTTGTACTCATATTCCTGAGTTCTCTGACGAAGCATTCCAGCTGAACTCGCCTCGTACTCAAGTTACCGACTTCTCTAATGACTCCTTGTGCTAATGTACATGAGGCCTCTGATTGGTCCACCAAGGTTTCACCACCACTAGCCTCCAATGGTTCATCAGCACTCAATGATGACCTCAAGGATTCCTCCATTGCCAGCCATCATCAAGGTTCCTCAGAAGTCAGTGGCGGCCTCTCAGAGCATCCCTTGCCACCAACATTGATTCTCCTTCTTTTGTCAACCTCCATGGTTTCTCAGCCACTGAGCCATTTTAACCTCTGCATAACAGACCTCCAGCTTTCAGCTCCTGGTTTCACTGGCCTTCAGTCTCCAAGCTCCTGTGTTGCTTGCCTCCACTGCAGCTGGCCTCCGTACTATCAAAGCGCCCTCCCGTATTCCTCCACGTCAGGCCACCAGTGTTCATCAGCCTCCAAAGTCCATCTGCTGCTGGTACCCTACCTCCAACACCACAAACCTCCAGACCTCCTGCACTGCCAAAGTCAGCTTCCAGGGCTCCTCTACCACAGACAGCCACAGACCGAATACCTTTGCCACCATCATCCTCACCTTTCACCCCACAAACATCCTGCTCTCCAACACTTCATCCTTCCAGACTCTAAGCTCCTGCGATGCATTCCCCCAGACCATCCGGGCCATATCTTAACCACTTTCACCTCCGACCACCTGCACGTCTTCCTGCCTCCCAAGCTTCTTTATGAGTTCTGCCCCTGAGATTCTTCGTGGCTTCCTTTAGACACATGGCCAACCACTTGAACTCTATGCCTCCATAGGACAACCTACTTGTTGCCAACTTGAACTAGTTTATGTTGTTTTGTTACTTGGGTTTTTCGACTTCTGTCTACGATCCGCCTTGATTGGGATGATGAAATTGGGTTGTTAGGGTTTTTAGGTTTGTTTCTGCGTCTGGATTTTTGATATCTGAGCGTTACACGGTTTGTTCTTCGTTCTTGGTTTGTTTATAACTGGAATGACTGTATAAACAAAGGTTTTAAAGGTTCACAATGATTGGCTGGAACAACTGCCTGTAACCTCACACCTGCTGCACAGCGGTCTGCGACTTTTATGTGAAGAAGCAAAAGAATAAAGCAAAAATCACAGAGGGTAACTTTTCATACGCATCTGATCCTGAGGTCTTACTCTGCCAGGCATGGCACGGCAAGTGACAACCCCTTATCATCATAACTTCTTCTGCAGAGTTTGCCAGAAATCCTCACAAAGCCCTCCATAAAATTACCTGTCATCTTCACAGAACATCCAGAGTGCTGCTTGCTATCTGTGAAGCCCCTCTGGCACAAGACTTGCGTCACACTGTCTGCCTTCTCAACTTATCTGGCATTTGACAAAGGAATTTTCAAATGTTTTCTCACTCCTCCTAAAGTACCAACCTTATGTAACGTACAGCTCGGAGCAACAATTCTGCCTATTTTATATAACAGTTTAAAGCAGTTTAACAACAAGCAGATTAATTTATGCATTACCATAAATTATAGCACAGAGAAGTTGTCTGGAGCACAAGAAGGAATAGGCGATGTTCAGGGTAGGACTTTTGTTGCTATAAAAAAACTACCATTTGCCGGAAGTGCATTGTTACCATGGATAAGGTCAGATATGCTTCTAACCTACAAAGAATAATGTTCACACAGGGTTCATAACAAGCCTACAAACCAAATGCTTCAACACAACGATTATGGCATTTTTATAACAACTCAAGGTAACATAGTTACTTGCTTGAGCTATAAAATGGGTGGAAAATACATATAATTGTCCCCTTAAAGAAAACAAGTGGTGACACAAAAACAAAGTTTGCTAAAAGAAAACTATCTGAGTGTTTAACTGGTGATTCTTTGTCTTGTCTAGACAGACAATGCTCGAAGCGTCAAACGAGAACGTCTTGAAGTAATCCTGATCTTTGTGGACAGCAAGCTGGCACCTGACGGCCTGACAAAGCAGAGGTCAAGAGGTCAAGGGTCAAGGGTCAGCAGAAGTCCGATACTGAAGTGAAAAAGAAGCAGTGAGACGCCTCAGACGGTTTTGGTTTTTTCTTATTAACCGTCAGGAAGTTGAGAAGCTCTTTTTTATTCCTAAGATTTATTTACAAAAATGGTTAACACCACTGACCTTCACCACAGAATCCAAACTATGAGAGATTAGTACATTATTTATAACCACAGTAAATAAAACATTTTGTGAATTCATTGTTTTTATTTTTCAGTTTTGAATTTAAGCCCTCGTGAGAGAAAATTGCACATGTTGATGGTTTTCCAAAGGTAGATGACAGAACTGATGAAATGTAGGAGCAGTTTCCAAGAGTTGTGCAATTATTTCACAAAGTTCTCACACAAAAAAAATGTGTCCAGATCTGGCTGATAAGTATTGCCTATTATATATATATATATATATATATATATATATATATATATATATATATATATATATATATATATGTATATACAGATTTTTTTTATTATTGTTGCTTGTATCTTTGCTTAACTTTTTTAAATTTTTATTTATGGTCTCATCTGCCAAACCATCCTTTTGGCAGAACGTGGTGGTGGCAGCAACATGCTGTTATGCCACGTCATAAAATCCTTGCAGTTTACATGAATGCCTGTGATTATACTGAGATACTGGACTGTTTTTCTATGAATCAACAATGTGAAGATTTTTGAGGTGAAAAATGATCACGTGGAACGAAATTAAAACCCGAACGTTGACGAGTCGTTCCAAAAATCGAGTCCTTCACAAAGTTCGTAAACGTACGACTTTATGCTGTTGAGCCTCACCCAGAAACAACTAACTCTAAAAACCCTGAAGGCCAAGTACATCTCTGCTAGAAACAGCACAAACAGAGCACTGCTCCACTTTCAGAGTGCTGAACAACAAGGTTTGTGGGTTATAAAGAGGCGAGTCATTGTTAGGTCTGATGGGTTGCTGTGTGGCGGTCCCTCTGAAGTCAGACCCCCTTCATGAAGTCTTGAATGAAGCACATTTACTGCCTTTGGTCACATGAGGGTCATTCATTTACTTTATAACGGCGTCACGTCTCCCGGGAACTGCAAACCGATATAGTGTTGAACTGGTCCAACACATTTTATTTGGCTTAGAATATATATATATATATATATATATATATATATATATATATATATATATATATATATATATATATATATATCAGTCCAATTCACTTTGTGGTTATAAATCGAAGAAATGTAATAAAGTTCGAAGGGAATACATTTTCTGAATCGGTGTAAATAAAGTTAAAAAAAGTAGACGAAAGCATCAATTTATTGTTCCCTGCTGATGCTGTGGTGATCCTCTGGTTTCAAAGTGGCTCACGATGGCTCTTGTCATAAATGAGGATGCATTCACAGGAGGATTACAGAAGGCAAACATGCCAGGCATAAAAATAACTACAGTTCACTGCTTTTAGATTTAATCTTCACCGATGCATTCCTGGAAAATAGGCCGTATATGCGATATTATATACAGAAGCCTGTTTCTGCCACTCTGATGGAAAAAGAACGTCTGATCTTGTCTCACCGTGGGCTTGCTAAATCACAACCAGACACCATCTCAATTTTGTGATTTAGGCATAATTATGAGATGGTATCTCATTATTGTGAGGTAATTAAGAGATCTGACTTTGTTTATTCCATCAAAGTGATGGAAAGGGGCTTTCATGCAGTTTATTAAAGGTTCAGATTGTGGATGTGAAAACATTTAATGCTCCAAGCCTCGTTGTTATGTGAAAATATCGGGTGACTCAGTTTGACACAGAGTTAATAAAAACATTGACAGCATTTTTTTAAACATATACCTTACCTTATACTGATTTTTGCAACAAGCAAACAAAAACAATATATGTATATATATATATATATATATATATATATATATATATATATATATATATATATATATATATATATATATATATATATATATATGTATTTAAAACAAGCCTCCAAAACTCTTTCTGATGCTCTGTTTTTATTTCTTAGTCCCACTGTTTCCCTGCTCTTTGTGTCGGTAGCAGCAGGCCTGTCTCTCGGCCCCTCCCAAAAAGAAAAAAAAGACAATTGATGAGCCGAAGGAGATGGAGACGAAGAGGAGGGAGACGAGAAGGGGGTTTGTTTAGCTGAGTGATTTGGAGCTGTTGACAGCAGGACAGCTAGTTTTTTTCCACAGTGTTGGCATGTGAGTATTACACCATTAAAAAAAAAAAAAAGTTGAGTTGGAGTCAAGCGGTGAAGAGCAGAAAAAGGAGGCGTGTGGTTACAAGGTGAAGTGGGTGTTTGAGTATCTGATAATGATCAGGCAGCTATTTTCCCCCGAGGATTCATAATAATGAAGACCTGCAGCCACCAGCGCCTCGCCTGCTTCAATCAGCCATGTGGGAACAGATCTGGGAACGAGACGGGCTCATTTATAAAGCTGAAGAAGATCCAGGACGTTTGACGTGAGCAAAGATGTCTTTATTAAGGAAAGAAAAAATCTGTTTCATAGATTTGGCAAAGTTCAAATGTCCAGGTTCTGTGTTTTTCCATTCTTTTTTTTTTATTTTTTTAGCTTTTTGTGTATTTTAAACTTCACCGAATCCGAGAACATTAAAGATACGATCTACATGAGAATATCTGACGCAGTACCCAAAGCCACAAGATAATCATGGCTTTAATTAAAATGTTTCTTCTCCTTTCCATACTTTTAATGTTTTTTTAGTTCTTTTTTGTGTTCCATTTCTCCTTTTAATTTAATATGAACAGAATAATTTCACACATTGTTTGGCATTAAACATTTCATGCCTTAGTGTTTGGTCACAGATCCAATAAGTGGATCTTTATGAATATCTGCTGTATGGCTGTTTGCATGTCTCTAAAAGCGTTTATATTTCAATCTGAAGGCCTTTAAGGCTGCAGTATCTAACTTTTTGTAAAGAACATATATATTTTTTTATATATTTGCTAAAACTGTCCCCATGTTGTAAAAGGTTGTTATGAGACAGACATAATCTCTCCTAGAGCTACTATGGCCATCTGAATAAAATGCACCGCTCCTGGTCAGAAACAACCAATCAGAGTCAGGAGAGTCAGAGCAGCTTGATTTTATTTCACAGACTGTCTGTCTCATACTATCCTGTCAAGACATAGTGACAGTTTTAACAAATGTGTAAAAATATACTTAAAAAAAGTTATATACTGCAGCTTTAAGCAGGGATTTGAAACGACTCTGACCAACGTGTGTAAATGGATTTGCAATGCTCTATTAAAACACGAGAAGGCAAACAAACCGTCCGCCTGCGTCCCTTACATCAGGCTCCAGCTGTTCTCATTATAAATATGTGGGACACAGGTTGATACTTCAAAATGTCACCAGTTAATCGGGTAACTCTAGAAGTGATCCCCCCCTTCTGTTCACATCACTGTTCTCTGGAAACCAGATCCATGTAGACGGGATCCAGCACTACAACATCAGCCAGCAGTAAAACATAATCCCTGCTGCAGAATGCCAAACCTCAGCCCGCGTTGTCCAGCTCTCTGTTCCTGCTGTATCCAGTGGTGGGAATGAGGCGGACATATTCGTCTGGGAAGAAGAAAAAAAACAAAAGCTCTGACTCATGGAAATTACAAGAAGCTGCTCAGAGATGAAACCGGGCTGGGATAAAGAGTTTGATTTCTTGATTTCAAGGCAGAAGGCAGGTGATAGATGAGTTAGGTCACAGGCGTGCTTCTCGTTTTGGGGCTTTTAATGACACAAGTAAACTATTGTGCTTTGTGGTCAAATGATCACAGAACGAACAACCTCAAGGTCTTCGAAGAAAAACAAGCCTGAGTTCATTGGGCGTCTTTTTTAATCCACATAAAGCCAAAAATATACTTAGAGATTTAAAGAGACCAGCTGATATAAAATCAATATCTTTTAGTAAGTTGCTCATCAACCTCAAACATTTTTAACAAATCAGTTTCACTACATTCACTACTTTACATGAATGGTAGATTATGGTTGTGTCTCAAACCCAGCTATAGGCTTTTTCAACAGGGTCATGTTTTCAGGAAAACCCTTTTAGAGGTTTTATATCAGTCTTCTTTATCCAATAAAAATGGGTTTTAATGTGTGGGATCATTGCCCTGCTGTAAAATCCCAGTTGTGCCAAAGTTTCAACAATCTGACTTAAACTGTTACCCAAAGACAAAAGGAAGGGTGTAAGGATGTTTAGGAGCAAACCAGGAACAATCAAGGCTAACATCAGCCAAGAACTGGGAGTCCATGAGCGTCCCTGTCAACAGAAAGCTTACATTCACACCGTTCCTGGTTAGTCCGCTTTGATCCAACTCTACTCTACTCACTGTGGGTAGATGCAACCAAATCAAAGCCAGTCTTCGCTAGTGAGTGAAATGGCTTGTGGACTTTTACCAAAGACAAAAGAGACACCACTCCATTTTTGTTTACACTTTGCAAAGAAGGACATTGGTAATGTTTAGCTCACCCAAAAGGAGTTGAACATTGTCATGGACTTTTAGAGAGTTAACAAAAAGAGAAGCTCCTCCAAAATCAACATCAAGCATCTACCCACATAGACAAGATAAATGTATTGTTGAAATGTCTGATGCTCTGACGACACAGAATTTGGCCGTTTGGTCGTTTGAAGAAGGTGAGATGTAAGAAACATGTACCGACTTTTCTAGCTTAACAGAGGCAAGTGAGGCCTCCAGTGCAACACATATTGCTTTGGGGTGTTAGTGGCTACCTGGCTGAGTTGTGAAAACCCTCATGTTTTCATTTTTGTTCAGTATTCTTCAGTTGTTGTTTTTTTTACAGTTTATGGACAAGGTCTTTCACTGTAGCTCACTGGAATCCATAAGTTTCATAAATAGCTTTTTTCCGTGACACATATGAACCCCTCAGGATTTATAGATGTCATTGTCTTTGTTTCTTATTTTATTTACCTCTTTGGATTGGAACAGGATTGCTCTTTAATCTACCTCATGTCATTTCTGTTTAACTGAGTTAATTTGAGAGTCAGAGAGTTCAGCTTTCCCAAAAAGTTAATAGAATTGGCATTTATTCAGAATTTAATAAGGGGGTAAAATATTAAGAGGTAAACACAATAAATAGCTCGCTAGCTACACATTGTTTAAAAAAGCTAACTAGCTAGCTGGAAGCCATCGTTTGAAGAAGCTATTTATTGCCAGCCATAAATAGCTAGCTAGTTACCCATTTATTGTGTTTACCTCAATAAATAGCTAGCTACCTGATAGCTGAAAGGTAGCTAGCTATTAGATAGATAGACAGACAGACAGAGAGATAGACAGTGTGATCTACATTTCTTGAAAAAAAAGGTTCAAATAAACAATAACGCCTAAAAATAAATACATAATTTTCCAGTGAAAAGAAGCTTATCACGTCATCTTCACATTAAGCTTGTAAAATAACTGCTTGCATAAATGTTCTTGTGGCTTTTCCTTTAAACTGCTTCCAGTAACTCTATCTGCTGTGACCAGGCGACAGCAGCAACACCACCAGAAAAAAAACAACAAAAAAACACCTCTTGATCTCTGATTGAATTTACTCTCAGCTTCTTAAAGGCTGTGAAAGTTATGAAGGTATGAAGGTTGTGTAATCTGATCTGAAATATGTGCTAAAAAAACGGCTTGGGCTGGACGTTTTTCAGTCTATATCAGGTTGTGTTTGACCTGCGCAGCATTCGGTGCATTTTAGCTAGCCTGTTGTTAATCTGCTTAGCGGAGCTTTAGAG